>NW_027331855.1:0-158312 GCF_033568475.1 Henckelia pumila | reverse complement strand
TCCAGAGTTCGGAAAGGATTTTCTAAGTGTTAGAAAAGGCTTATCCGAAAACAGCCCCGGCTGATGTAACTGCCGAAAGGTTGGCTGAACTAGAGAAATGGTTGGACCATGATCTCAAGGCCAAATGTTACATGCAAAATTGGACAAGTCTAAATAAGTTTGCGATCACTGCAAGAAACCCGGTCATTGGAAACGTAACTGTAAAAGGTATGTTTTACATTGAAATAAATGTTTTACTTAATACTACTTCTTGGGTATTGGATACCAGATGTAGATCTCACATTTGCAATGAGTTGCAAATAATGACAAGAAGTAATAAGCTTAGGAAGGGTGTGACCCAGCTAAGACTCGGAAATGGTTCTAGAGTTGAAGCCCAAGCTATAGGAGACATTTATTTAGTTTTACAGAACGATTTTAAGTTATTTTTGAGAGACATTTTATTTGTGCCAGATTCGATTAAAAACATTATTTTCTATTTCTATGCTTGATAGAAATGGTTTTTTCTTGTAATTTTGTGAATGAGATTTGCAATATTTACAAGAATGAATGTTTGATTGGAAATGAAAAACTTGAAAACGATCTATATAACTTAAAATTAAAAGACGTTCCAATTAATTATGTTGATAAGACGGTAACAACAAATAAAAGGAAAAACGATAGTCAAAACCCGGCAAACCTTTGGCATGCTAGGCTAGGTCATATTTCCTCAAGGAGGATGAACAAGCTAGTGGGAGAGGGCATGTTTGATATGTCTGATATGAACTCTCTACCTACTTGTCAGTCCTGCCTAAAAGGAAAAATGACTAAATCTCCTTTCAAAGGGAAGCCTGAGCGTAGTCAAAATCTGTTAGATTTGATCCATATAGATGTTTGTGGACCATTTAGTATCGGTACTAAATTTGGTCACACCTACTTCATTACCTTTACTGATGATTATTCTAGGTATGGGTATTTATATTTAATGAAATATAAGTCTGAATCATTTGAAAAGTTCAAAGAATTCAAGGCTGAGGTGGAGAATACTTAAGTACCGAGTTTTTGAACTATCTAAAAGAGAATGGGATTCTCTCTCAGTGGACTCCTCCTATGACACCTCAGCTGAATGGTGTCTCGGAGCATCGCAATCGAACTTTGTTGGACATGGTTCGATCTATGATGAGCTTCACTGAGCTCCCACCTTCGTTTTGGGGCTATGCGCTTGAAACGGCGGTATTGTTGTTGAACAATGTCCACACTAAAGTAGTAGATAAAACTCCATACGAGTTATGGAATGGCAAAGCTCCTAAGTATTCGTACTTAAGGATTTGGGGATGTTCTGCTTACGTGAAGAAGACAGTGGGAGATAAGTTGGATAGTCGATCCACCTTATGTTATTTTTTAGGATATCCGAAGAATTCAATCGGATATTATTTCTATCATCCTACTGAAACAAAAGTGTTTGTTTCAAGGAATGTCACCTTCATGGAGAAGGAGTTCTTATTAAATAAGAAAGGCAAGATGATGGAACTCGAAGAAATTCGAGAAGAACCCAAGATACAAAATAACGATCCTACACCTCAGGAACCATTGATTGACACGCCTATATCTAGGAGATCCGAGAGGACTTCTAGACCTCCTATTCGATATGGTCTTCTTCTTGAAGGGGATCAAAGTGAACCCGACATCAAATGTGATCCAAGAAACTTCAAGGAAGCAATTACTGATGCGGATTCTAATTTATGGCTTGAAGCTATGCAGTCGGAAATAGACTCGATGCATACAAACCAAGTTTTGTCTTTAGTATATCCTCGCGATGGAATTGTTTCAATAGGGTGTAAATGGATCTACAAGAGAAAACTTGGGCCTGATGGTAAGGTACTTACCTACAAGGCACGATTGGTAGCAAAACGTGGTACTTGGCATCACAAATGCTAGTCTCAATCTCGAGCGATCCTTATCCTTCTTAGCGGACGGCTCAATTGACTAGAAACTGTTTAGAATATACAGTGACTATAAGATGTGTTTCATAATAGTGATCTCTCTTTATTCACTATCTCATCTTACTTACACTATAGTATATTCAAGGTCTTTATCAAAACATCAATAGTATATCACAATATAACAATATGAAGAAAGACAAAGAAAATGCCATTAATGAATGTAAATTATATTAAACAAAGATTGTTTATACATAGAGTCACAAAAACCCTTAGCCACAAGTTGGCTAACCGGGCACCCACTCTTTCACATATGATGAATGATCGAACTACCCTATTCGGACTTTCCAAGTGGTTATCACTTATCGAGTGGATAAAGTCCGCGGTTTTGGTTGTACACCATTAGTCCTTACTACTTGAAACATCATTGAGACTCTATATGCTAGTACTGTACTTTGACTCGTTTACCGACTCTATTGGGGTCATCAGGTGTTGGGATTGGGTACAGTTACGACACATATAGGAGTCGATGCTTTGTTGTCAAGGATTCACCACATACTTGCGAGTGTGGATATCCTATGCGATCTGAGGAGATATTAGTGTGACGAATCTCTGGCCAGAGTACATGATGTGTTTTAGGTTACTCGGTTTTCCTAGTAACACATGTGATGTCACTATTTGATATTCAAGATGTAATGCATAGTTATCGAATCTCGAACGACTCTCGATGCACCAATGGTTGTTGATTCGATCGGGATATATGGATGAAGGGACCGTACTGTACGCTAACCAAAATCTACTGGTTTTTCCAGGCACTATCAGTGATACCTAGGAAATCATGGGGCGATGTTGCTAGATGCTCTTACCATGATTCGTTGGGCAAGTCGGAAATTGTTGTTCCGAGTCACAAGGAGTTATGAGCCCACGGCTAGCTGTATCCCTGAACCATTGAGGGTCACACAAGTAATGGATTACTAAACCCCGTTGAGATAGTTAAATTTAAAGATTTAAATTTAATGAAAGAGAAGTTGGACTTCTTAACTAAAAGGGAGTGGAATTTCCTAAAATGACATAGGGATGGGCATTTTTGGAAATCACTGAATTCGGATTCAGAAAAATTATTTTGTCTTTAAAAGGTGCAGAAATGGTTTCTGTGCACATTGGTGAAATTTGTTTATCAATCGGAGTCATGATTTTGTATTAATTTCTATAATAACGGGCTTGGCTTGTTGGGCTTAAGTTATGGATTATGGGCCCTAAGGAGTTAGAGTCCTAACATAATTATAACTTAATCTAGTCTAGAAATTATATATATATACATATGAAGGGTTCGAAATTCTGACTGATTCCTCATTAGAAAATTCGAACACTGCATATTAATTCCAAGGGATTTTTCGAAAATTCCTTCTGTCCCTTTTGAGAAAATTCGGTCTGTGATTTTTGTGAAAAATTACATTCTGAATTAACAGATCAAATCTGTTTATTCTCTACGATAAACTTCTGATTGATTTCTAGTGCAATCAATCAGAGGGTTTCTGTTTTCTGTTCATGGACCTTATTCCAGAGATTGATCGTGAAGCCATCGGTTCCCGGGATATACAAGAAGAGCAGATTAAATTCTGTTGGTGTCCATAATCAAGCCGTTGCTTGAAGAGGTAAAATATTATTAATTGTGATTATTATTATTTTACTTGCATAATTTAATCGTAAAGTTTTGATACCCATGATATGGAATCGTTCCATATATAAAAATAAAATTTTTAAACTTTCGCTGCACCAAGTATCAATTCTTAATTGATCTGAACACGTTTTTTCCAACAGAGAGGACTATGAGGTTGATAACAATATCGAGTTGATAAATTTGATAAATCTTCTATATGAGAATAAATCAAGTGTGATTTTGAACTTTGGAGATCTCTGCATTGATTAGTCAGCGTATTATCTAGTGTAGTTGCAAAATGGGAAAATTGAACTTAGCTCCTATTGATTTGCTTCGTTGGCTAAACACTCTTAAGAACAGATATGCGACAATGTCAGGCAATACAATGAATGATTATGAATTTTGACTAGGGCATACAGATTGTGGATATTTGTCTGAGATTGACTGCAGGTTCAGCTCATGACAATGATGACGCATCGCCATAAACCTGAAGTATAAGCGGAAGAGCTTTTTGGCTATTGATGTCATGAGAATGAGATGACAAGGAGACCATCCTATATTGAGGGAGCTGCTCTATCAGCTTCGAGAATTTATTAAGGTAGGATTGAGGTAAGATTTAGTATTTTGCTGATTAGCAATACTTGACTTGATTTTGTCAGAAAACCTCGAATCTCTAGCAAAATAATGATAACTCCTCGATATGGATAATGTCAGAAATTTACAGTCCTTTAAGATATGGTACTACTCCGCCAGCTTTAAATGGAATTTCTATTCTTCTGAATTGATTAGTTCAGGTATAAGTTGTAGGTTTTGGAATAAGATGTAAAACACTCGGAGACCATAGCTAGCAATTTGCAACATTTTATCCTGAATAAATAAATTGACTTATCTCTCTTGCTCAACATTGAGATATACCCAGGTAAGGCATTGAATTTATGATGTCCTTGGGATTACACTAGATGTTTGTAGCAGTATGATGATGAAGATACGGATTTTGTTTAGCTACTTAGCTCTGAGATGAGTTGATTATACTAAGTTGATTGAATCTTGAGAAGTGATGTTAGTATGCAAACCAGGTGAAAGCTAGTTGAAATATCTTGAAATGTATTGAATGATGTGATATTGCTTTTACATGACGGATGCTAAGATTGGGTTTTACATGGACATGTATTAACTGAAATGACTCACAGAGATAGTGAATGAAATGGGAGAATGAATCTGACATGTTTCTCTTCTACTTCTCGAAAATAAGGAAATGAATTTTGATGTCCCTTGCTTAAGTGGTGACGATTGATGTGAAGAACAATAACGAATTCAATTTTAATTGAGCCTGCCTTTAATTATTTGACGATATTTGATGCAGGTACTTCTTGATTCGCATGCTATTGACTCATTGATGAATTGCATGATCTTAATTTTGAAGCTTCTTGCTATTCAGTATCGATTAATAAATCCTAATTCTGGAAGTTGATATGAAATGAGGTGAACTTTGAATAGTTGAATCCTTCAATTTGAATTCTTTCTGGTGATCTGGAGTTCCTGTTGTATTATCTGAATATGCCTTAGGACGGTGTCCTAATTGATTAGTGTGTGTAGATATCTCATCGTAAAACCACGCTGTCAACCTTGATTTGAGGTATATGGGGAATAGTACTGATATGGACTTGGATCACCGATGTGCTTATTTTTCCTTGCCTCGTATTCTTTGATTTCTCGAGTCTTGATTTGATTTTTTTCACCCTAAGTTTTGAAATGCAAGTGAGTTGTTTTCACTTAGCACAGATTGTCGTCTAGAATTTATTTGATTTGACGATCCAACTTTGGTCAATGTCCTTTGATGCTGTAACGCCCCGATTTTATCTTAATTGACTTTATTTGAGATAATCGGAGATTCCAGAGTTCAAGAGCCGACTTGATTTTGATCAGGGTCCTTTTTGCAAATTTTGGATTTTTGAGGGACTAAAATGCAAATATTGAGATTGTTAGATATTTAAGCTTGAGTTGACTTACCTTTTCACTTCATCCCCTTCCCCAACACGCCTCCTCCCTCCCTAGATGCCATGGACGTCTCCTTGAGCTCCCAGATTTCACCCCGAGCACGATCCGTCCGTTAGAAATTATTTCTGAAGGCAGATTAGCGATCACGGCTGAGAGAGCTTCGTTATGTTGTAAGTATTTCTCCGATCGGATATGTTTTGTTTTTCGGAGGTGGTTAGAATCGATTTAGATTCTAGTATGTTGTTCCTGGCGGAGTTCTGATCGTTTATTATCTGTCAGTTTTGAATTAGAGCGTCGTTGGAATTGTTATGAATTTTTAGGCTTTAATTCGAAAATGTGAGTTTTGGATTTGTTGGAATTGGATTGTTTTGGTTGAATGTTGGTTGATATGAGTTGCTTAGAGTGATATTATGCTGTTTGCATTTTCGGTTAGTTGAATTTATAGCCGTTATGCCGCCGGTTTGAGATTTTGGAAATTGGAGATTCGTTTGAGTTTTTGGGAGTTGCTCGTTTTGAATGGACTGATATTGGATTGATTTTATCTCCGCAGATTAGTTGAAGATCGTGGAGTTCCGAATTGGCAACTTTCGAATCGTTGAAGAGTTGATCGAGGTTTGGTATCGAGTTGATCCATCCTCGAAAGTTGAATTGAATTATCTTTATCGTTGAACTTGTTTTGGAATGGAATTTTGATTTGGAATTCTTGTATCGATGTTGTTTCCAGGTTTGGAGCATCGACGTTGTTGAAAAGAGGTATAAGATGACTTGGAATGGAATGGAACGAATGACTCGAATCCGACTTGATTCGAGTGTTCCGGAAAAATCACATACTTTCATGTTAATTGATTATTTGAGTTATGTTGCATTGCATTCATATTGAGCATATGAACCCTGATTTGAATAGCGGGCAGGACGGCCCTTTTGATGATAGACGTTTTGGGAATTATATTGTGAGTGGCCTGGGTGTAGCTGTTTCACCTAGTGCTAGCATACTCCTTATAGTTGCACCAAAGTCTAGAGGATGGAGATACGTAGCACCACCTCGATCGGGAGAGTCGGTGAGTTGTTTACGTGATCTCGTCCTCGGGATCCCAAAAGCAAAAGCTGAAATATTTTGATTATCCGACTTGATAATCTCAGATTTAAAGACATGCATTGCATTTATGCATATGAATTGAGTTTTAGACATGCTTGTGGAATTGCATGGTTGTTATTTGAATATGTAGAAGATGATGCATTTCGTTTGAGATGTTTTTATGATATTGCATGTTTGTCTCTTTTACTGGGAATATTATTCTCACCGGATTATCCGGCTGTTGTCTTGTCTTTGTATGTGTGCTTGGCAACAGGTGGGGCAGGACCGAGTCAGAGATCGCATGGCTAGGTGGTCGAGTTGATAGAGTGAGGCCTTGTTATTGTAGAAGTCGAATTTGAAATCTAACTTAGATTGTATTCGAACTCGATTTGTATTTTGGATTTTGGAACTTAGAATTGATGCATGTTCTACTCTTTCTTGTAATTGAATACTTCGTTGTTGGAAAAGTGTTAGTTGGATCATGTCGGAGCCTTTCCGGGTGTTAGATTGCACTTTTGGAGCCTTTTTTTGAGCTAAAACAGCAGGCCATGCGCGCCCGCGCCTGATGAGGAGCGCCCGCGCGTTCTGCTCCCTTTCTCGGAGGCCCGGGCAGGTCTGTATGCGCGCCCGCGCGTCACCCTGTGTAAAAAAAAAAAAAAAAAAAAAAAAACTTTGCTTTTAATCTTAGATCTTGTATGCGTAATTATTGTTTATGAGATTAGATGATTAGAATCAAGGTCTCACATTAAGTGGTATCAAAGCGATAAGATTCTTGGACTGAATTTAGAAGTGAGCGGGATAGATCGAGTCCGCTTGAATTGATTCTCGCATGTGATTGAGTTATTTAAATTGATTTATTTAAATACCATGCGAGCATGCTTTGTTGTTGAGAATTACATGATTTTGTGATTTGAAATATGAAGCATGAATTATTTGAGATATGAACTGTATTTCACCTGTATCCGGAATTCTGAGAGGTTGCAAGGGCACCGAATTGCAGCGATTGAGATATCTTGTGTCCTAACCTTTGATAATCAGATGGGTCCTCGACGAGTTATTAACAGGAACCCACCACCAGTTATTCCTGCTACTGAGCAAGCTAGTACTGAAACTGTTGAGATGGATGCTACAGCGACACCTATGGAAACCCTGCTGAAGAGGTTTCAGTCTTTTAATCCGCCGTTGTTGATGGGCACTGAAAATCCAGTTGATTGTGAGAGTTGGTTGGATGATATCGATCAGCTGTTTGATTCTATCGATTACTCAAATGACCGTCGAATCAGGTTAGTCATTCATCAGCTCCGTGGGGTTGCTAAGAACTGGTGGATTATGACGAAGAAAGCAATGGAGAGTAGAGGTATGGAAATTACTTGGGCTCTTTTCAAGTCTGAGTTCTATAAGCGGTTTTTCCCCGTGTCGTACCGAAAGGACAAGGGAGCCGAGTTTGCAAATCTGAAGCAGGGGAATTTGAATATTGAAGAGTATGTAGTCAAGTTTGATAGTCTGTTACGTTTTGCACCGCTGATTGCCAGCGATGAGGAAGCTAAGGCAGATCAGTTCATCAATGGTTTGAACCCTGACGTCTTCACGTTGGTAAATACCAACAGGCCTAATAACTTTGCGGATGCCATGAATCACGCAAAAGGTGCTGAAGCAGGTTTATGGAGACAGAGAGGAGGTCAGTTTGTGCCGCAGCAGCAGCAAGAACAGTTTCAGGCACAACCTTTTCAATTTCAGAATCAACCATCGAGTTTTGAAGGTGGTAGCAGTGGAGGTAATAGGAAGGAATACTATCTCCCGAAGGGAAAGCAGTTTAAGAAGCACGGAACCAGTTCTTCGAGCTCTAGTGGTTCGAGACAGTATGGATCGGGACAGAGTTCGGGACAGTCAGGCATGTCTTGTGCAAATTGCGGAGGTCGTCACTCCAGTGATCAGTGTAGAGGTATTTTTGGAAGCTGTCATATTTGTAACCAGGCGGGGCACTTTGCAAGAACGTGTCCTCAGCGTGTCCCTGAGCAAGCACAGAGTGGAAAATTCTTGAGACAGACAGCTCAGCCTCAGCAGCAAGCACCTTCTGTTCACTCTTTCCAACCTCAGCAGCAGAATAGGCAGGAAGGTAATCAGTATGGAAGCCAGCCTCCCAGACAGCAGGCACGAGTCTTTGCTTTGTTTGAGGATCAGCAGACTCAGGCTGCAGCCGATAATGACAGATCAGGTAACGTTCGATATTGA
Source organism: Henckelia pumila (assembly GCF_033568475.1). Classification (NCBI taxonomy): domain Eukaryota; kingdom Viridiplantae; phylum Streptophyta; class Magnoliopsida; order Lamiales; family Gesneriaceae; genus Henckelia; species Henckelia pumila. The sequence continues at coordinate 149,431 of NW_027331855.1, read as the reverse complement.
GTTCCCTATTCTTATTGGAATGTTAGATTCTGGCGAGTCTCTTGCCTTCTTATTGAAGAATCTGTTTATGTTTAACGTGCCTCTATTAAATTGTTGAATTGTCGAATTGATGAATACTCCAGTAGTGTTGTTCTATTAACCGGATCTTTCAGAAGAATTAGTAGAGGTTATGAATTCTTATCGTTGATTTCTTATCTTTGTGGAATGAGAATTATACTGATCTTTCGGAGCTTTTGAGAATTGGATAGCAGATTGTGGTACCAAGCAGTTGTACGTTATTCTTCGATATCTGAATTCTTTCGGATTGAATGGTCTTCTTCGATTGTATGATTTGATGATGGAATTTCTGTCGATCAGCGATCTCTTCTTATCGAAATTTACGGGATGTATTCTTGTTCAGAAGAATCACTTATTAGCTTGATACATCGAGACAGCTGAAGACACTCGAGACTCAATGTCTGAATCTGGACTTCGAGCTCACAGCGATCTTATTGATTTGAAGATCTGTTATCTTTTGTCTTATGAGGAAATTTACGTGATCTGTTATAATATTTGGAGTTGGAGAAATTGTTTTCACAGATGAAATTGATTTGGAGACAGAAAAGAAGATTAGATTGTTTGAGATTCTGACTGCGAATCTTTATCTGAGGAATTTTATGCAGCAACCGATGTTTTGAACTGTTCTTATTTTATCTACTATCTGAATTAGAGTGACCTATTGCTGGAATCTGCTATTATTTTCTGTACTGGATGACTTTCAGTCAAGATTAGAAGATTGATATATTGTCAGAGGTAGTCAGATGTCTTGTTTTTGCCGAAGTCTGTCATTTTAGACAGAGATTTTTGATGCACTCGTTCTTTCGGCATAGATTTCGATGAGATTTTGTTGTCTGAATTCAAATTTTTCAGTTCGATACCCTCAGAGCTACGGACAGCCAGAGCAGATGAGTTGAACTTTTGAAGTTATGCCATGACCTGTAGTGCTTGACTTAGCACTAGTTGACAGAATTCTTTATTCTTGGAGATTTGAACTGTTTTGGAGTATTGAACTTGAAAATTGAGTTGATCGCTATGTTGATCAGTTATTGTCTCCTTACAGATTTGTTTGGAGTTGTCGAGCCCGAAGTTAGCAGCAATTGTTCGTTTCAGAGATTTGGACAAAGAACGATATAGAAAATCAACCTAGTGACGTTGTTGTTGTTTAGATTGTATAGCTTTTGATACAATCTTTTGTTGTAGCTTATCCAGAGTTGGAGCTACTGCCTTGAAAGGTAAAAGCAGTCATCGTAGCGGGATAGCATACTCGGGACAGTTGGTTCTCGAGTTTCCCTTTCAAATCACATATCGCATCGATACTTGTTCTAGCTTGTGGAACTCGTATTTGGTTGATGGATTGAGTTTTGTTATGTTTTATTATGATTTCATCTTGAGCCTATCTTTGATTCAGCGGGCAGAATCGCCTTTTTTGTTTAGACGTTTAAAAACTATGGTTGTAAGATGGAAATTTCTTATCGAGATAGAAGATGAATCGAATTGTGACTAAGCAGAGGAAGATTATTCTGACGAGAATGAGTCGACTTTTGATTGACGGACTTGAAGGAATAAGTTGAGAGATACAGTTCGTGTTAGAACCGTGTTTGATTTCGAGGACGAAATCTTTTCTTAGAGGGGGAGAATTGTAACGCCCCGATTTTATCTTAATTGACTTTATTTGAGATAATCGGAGATTCCAGAGTTCAAGAGCCGACTTGATTTTGATCAGGGTCCTTTTTGCAAATTTTGGATTTTTGAGGGACTAAAATGCAAATATTGGATTTGTTAGATATTTATAGGAGCTTTTACTATTATTTTCACTCCATCACCTTCCTCTTCACGCCTCCCTCCTCCATTGTTGAAGAAATCGATTCTTCAAGCTTCCAGATTTCATCCCGAGCTCGATCCGTCCGTTGGAAATTATTTCTGAAGGCAGATTAGCGATCACGGCTGAGAGAGCTTCGTTATGTTGTAAGTTTTTCTTCGATCAGGTTCATTCTAATTTTGGGATGTCGTTAGAATCGATTGAGTTGCTAGTATGTTGTTCTTGGCAGAGTTCTGATCGTTTATTCTCTGTCGGTTTCGAAATAGAGCGTCGTTTGGAATTGTTATGAATTTTTAGGCTTTAATTCGAAAATGGGACTTTTGGATTTGTTGGAATTGGATTGTTTTGGTTGAATGTTGATTGATATGAGTTGCTTAGAGTGATATTATGCTGTTTGCATTTTCGGTTAGTTGAATTTATAGCCGTTATGCCGCCGGTTTGAGATTTTGGAAATTGGAGATTCGTTTGAGTTTTTGGGAGTTGCTCGTTTTGAATGGATTGATATTGGATTGATTTTATCTCCGCAGATTAGTTGAAGATCGTGGAGTTCCGAATTGGCAACTTTCGAATCGTTGAAGAGTTGATCGAGGTTTGGTATCGAGTTGATCCATCCTCGAAAGTTGAATTGAATTATCTTTATCGTTGAACTTGATTTGGAATGGAATTTTGATTTGGAATTCTTGTATCGATGTTGTTTCCAGGTTTGGAGCATCGACGTTGTTGAAAAGAGGTATAAGATGACTTGGAATGGAATGGAACGAATGACTCGAATCCGACTTGATTCGAGTGTTCCGGAAAAATCACATACTTGCATGTTAATTGATTATTTGAGTTATGTTGCATTGCATTCATATTGAGCATATGAACCCTGATTTGAATAGCGGGCAGGACGGCCCTTTTGATGATAGACGTTTTGGGAATTATATTGTGAGTGGCCTGGGTGTAGCTGTTTCACCTAGTGCTAGCATACTCCTTATAGTTGCACCAAAGTCTAGAGGATGGAGATACGTAGCACCACCTCGATCGGGAGAGTCGGTGAGTTGTTTACGTGATCTCGTCCTCGGGATCCCAAAAGCAAAAGCTGAAATGTTTTGATTATCCGACTTGATAATCTCAGATTTAAAGACATGCATTGCATTTATGCATATGAATTGAGTTTTAGACATGCTTGTGGAATTGCATGGTTGTTATTTGAATATGTAGAAGATGATGCATTTCGTTTGAGATGTTTTTATGATATTGCATGTTTGTCTCTTTTACTGGGAATATTATTCTCACCGGATTATCCGGCTGTTGTCTTGTCTTTGTATGTGTGCTTGGCAACAGGTGGGGCAGGACCGAGTCAGAGATCGCATGGCTAGGTGGTCGAGTTGATAGAGTGAGGCCTTGTTATTGTAGAAGACGAATTTGAAATCGAACTTAGATTGTATTCGAACTCGATTTGTATTTTGGATTTTGGAACTTAGAATTGATGCATGTTCTACTCTTTCTTGTAATTGAATACTTCGTTGTTGGAAAAGTGTTAGTTGGATCATGTCGGAGCCTTTCCGGGTGTTAGATTGCACTTTTGGAGCCTTTTTTTGAGCTAAAACAGCAGGCCATGCGCGCCCGCGCCTGATGAGGAGCGCCCGCGCGTTCTGCTCCCTTTCTCGAAGGCCCGGGCAGGCGCGCCACCCTGTGTAAAAAAAAAAAAAAAAAAAACTTTGCTTTTAATCTTAGATCTTGTATGCGTAATTATTGTTTATTCTGAGATTAGATGATTAGAATCGAGGTCTCACAACATGCGATGTCACTATTTGATCTTCAAGATTCATTGCATAGTTATCGAATCTCGAACGACTCTCGATTTACCAATAGTTGTTGATTCGATCGGGATATATGGATGAAGGGACCGTACTGTACGCTAACCAAAATCTATTGGTTCTTGCAGGCACTATCAGTAATACCTAGGGAATCATGGGGCGATGTTGCTAGGCGCTCTTACCATGATTCGATGGGCAAGTCGGAAATTGTTGTTCCGAGTCACAAGGAGTTGTGAGCCCACGGCTAGCTGTATCCCTGAACCATTGAGGGTCACACAAGTAATGGATTTTTAATCCCCGTTGAGATAATTAAATTTAAAGAGTTAAATTTAGTGAATAAAGAAGTGGGACTTCTTATTTAAGAGTAGAGGGAATAAGATTTCCTAAAATGACATAGTGATGGACATTTTTGGAAACCACTGAATTCGGATTCATAAAATTTATCTTGACTTTAAAAAATGCAGAAATGGTTTCTGTGCACATTGGTGAAATTGGTTTATCAATCTGAGTCACGATGAATTTTATATTAATTTCTGAACATGCGGGCTTTGCTTGTCAGGCTTGAACTTAGGACTAATGGGCCCTAAGCTGTTAGCAGCCCACATTATAAATAAGTTATTGCAGTACAGAAATTGCATACAACTTACACTCAGATTTTCGAAAACCCTAGCCTCCAGTCTAGGAATTTCGGCCGCCCCCCCCCCCCCCCCCTCTCTGTCTTAGAGAATTTTCAGTCTGTGAATTTCGAATTTGCAGTCTGAATTAGCAGATCATATATGTTCTATCTCTTCGCAGAAACTTCTGATAGACTTTCTAGTGCAGTCTATTAGAGGGATTAAACTTCTGTTCGTGGACCTGATTGAAGAATTGTTCGTTCATCAGTTCCTGGGATATACAACAAGAGCAGTTTAATCTGTTGGTGTCCATAATCTCGTTTCGAGATTTTAAGGTAAAATTTATATTGTTTAAATTTTATATTATCAATTTTAATCGTAGGAATTTGATACCCATATGGAATCGTTCCATATAAAATTTTAAAACTTTCGCTGCACCAGGTATCACTTTCTTTTTCGATCCGGAGAACGACCGTGTTCCAACAGACTGACCACGTAACGCTTTTTAGAACATTGTAATAAAATGAAAATATTTAATTCATCACAAAAACTCCTATATATGATATTATATGACATGTCGATTTTGAATAATTAAGATGTGTCCTATTTTAGGAAAAATGTATTATTTTTTATGTTAAAAATATTAATTCTTACTTCAATATGACCGGATCGGCCCATCTCATTGTTATAGATCCGTGAGATCGTCTCACTGAAGACGTAGAACTACTCATAATTTATAATCATCTTTAAAAGCATTGAAGTTATTTCACAGATAAGTAATAATTTGAAATAAATTCTATTTAAAATCGTTTGCTAACTCTGTAATCGAATTGTCAATTGTAAACATAGTTTCATTATGGGAAAATTATAATTTTGGTGATGTTGCCTATCAAATTTCATTTTTAGTCCTTTAAAATTTCAAGTTAATAAGTTTTTTTTTGGTAAAAAAAAAACTAAATAAGTTTTTGGTCATCTCACTAACAAGAATATATTTGGCCGTAATGTGATAAATTGAATTTAGTTACACGTTTAATTATTCCAATATTTACTGGAGCTGAAATTATTGACATCATGATTCTAGATATTCTGATTCGTCAGATTAAATCTAAAAAAACAAAAAAACAAAAACAAAATTAAAACAAAATTAAAACAAAATTTATTGCACTTAACCTAAATTTCGATCATTTAGTGTGCCAAAAGTTTATTATATAGGTCAATCTACATATATTAAACATGCAATATCTGTCTCTCATATATATCAGTGAGTACTCGTGCGAAAATTGAATTAAATATAGTGAATTAAACTAATTTATTGTATAAACTAAACTATACGTACTTATGCCCTTTATAAGCTGGAGGTATATGTACAACATCATGGTTAACAGAAATTTATACGCATCAAAGCGGGCAAAAAATTACACCGAATTTTTTTTAAAAAAAAACAACAACAACAATAACAAAAAAGAAACGCGAACGACTAAACATCTCCTCTCGTTCTCTAGTCTACAACCAAAATGTTGTTTATGTCGATTAAGTGTATGCAAATATTCGAGGATGGTCGAAGAGCTACAAATTGTTTTATATTTTCAAACTTTGGATAGAACTCTAACATCATGGTTATTCGATACTCTCAATTCCAAGTATAATCACAATTATATAATCCAATTTTTATATTTAATATTATTTTATCTTTTAATTTAACCATATATTCTCATCATTAAATACAATATTAATTACTTCAAGCCTTTTTTATCCTATATATTAAAACATTCGTTCAATAAAGATAAAATGAGACAACGTTTGATATTTCTTTGTAAAATTTATTTTTTAAATGAATTTCTTAATATACGAAAAGATATATACATAAATCTAAATATATGAGACGGATATATAGAATATCATATATTTGTCTCTTCAAATCCTGGATCCAAGCGCGTGCAGAAAGTTTCCATACATTCCATTCCGGATTCCGTCAGTTGAGTGGACTGTGGACTTTGATTTCCAATCCAAGCAAATAAAGGAAACATCAACGTGTGACATTTCAATTTGAGGTCTCGAAAAGCAAGGAATTTAATGCAAGGGCGTGTAACATTAATTAACGTTGCCATCTAATTAATTACTTTTTGCTTACAAACTGAATATTCTCGGAGGTGGCCGGACTCATTTCATTTGCCCAAAAAAAAAAAAATTCTTGATTAGCAATATCAAATTAAACTTTTTAAAAAATAGACGAATATATATATTAATTGGTCGGTCTTTTGGGGTTAATCGTGTTTCATGGTGGGGTGGAGATTTGATAAGTTTTGTAAAGAAAAGAAACTTTTGGGCTTCTAAAATTAGGTGTATGAATGAAATGTTCGCAGCCTTGGTAGACTATGCGCTCTTTAGTTTAAATTTACCAAATGTTGAAAAGTGTCTCATGTACGTGTAACTCATCAAGTCAATTGCTAATTAATTTTGGGGATGAAAAATATACTAACATTGGAAAAACAATATTTCCGTTTCATCTTATTACTGTCAAATATACATTCATATATGTAACGGAACAAATCGTTATGAGAAACTATAATGATAAGTGTCATGTTTTTCAACTATAAAACATAAAATTATACGTCTTTTAGATACAACATTTCACTCCTTCAGCAGAGCCAACATTTTTGAATGTATATATAATTTATTTGTCGGTATAGCAAATTAATTCATATTTACACATGAATATAATTAGGAAAAGCTGCAAATTTGGTCATGTATGTTTGTCACTTTGCGATTTTGGTCCTCTATGTTTTCATATTTCAGTTTTAGTCCTGCATGTTTCGATTTTTGGCAATTTCGGTCCTTTTTATTCGAAAATGCTTACGTGGCACTGCACACGTCAGCTCCACATCAGCGCTGAATTGATGCCACGTCAGCGCCACGTCGGAAAAAGGACTAAAATTGCCAAAAAAATAAAAATAGCGGATTAAAACTGAAATCTAAAAATATAAAGGACTGAAATTCAAAGTGACAAATATATAAAACCAAAAAAAAACAATTTTACCAAATAATTACGAGCTACCATTCACTTTCTTAATATTCTCATGGACTGTCCCGACCAAAATCAGCCACGCATTATTTTGCGCCATCTTAATTCATCCGAAGTTTCAGACCAATTTCCCCGCGGCTGATTCCAAAAACCAAAGTCTCGTTGACCATATCACTTGCAAATGGTCATTCATTCAACCCCACAACAAACACAGCGTTGCAAATTGCGGCCCACTCGAACCCAACCAAGACTTCACATTTCTTTAATGCCACCCTTTTTTATGCACCAATCCAAGAACTTAATTCTGCCAATCAAATCTCATCTTGATCGAAGAGAGAAATAACTGTACGCACAGTTAGTTAAGATCATCGATGGCTAGTAATCTAACTCTAGCATATGAAGAACGCCTGCCGGCGGTTCCGGGTTGGCTGAACAAAGGAGACAACGCGTGGCAGCTGACGGCGGCGACGCTGGTCGGGCTCCAGTCCATGCCGGGGCTGGTCATCCTCTACGCCAGCATCGTGAAGAAGAAATGGGCTGTTAATTCAGCTTTCATGGCGCTGTATGCCTTCGCCGCTGTCTTGATCTGTTGGGTTCTTCTCTGTTATCGTCAAGCTTTTGGTGACGAGCTCTTACCCTTCTGGGGGAAAGGCGCCCCGGCTCTTGATCAAAAGTACAGTTAGATCAAAATCTTCGATTCTTTAATTAATCTTCAGTTCAAGATATCGATTTTCACCCATTTTTGATGATGAGATATTGTTTAATGTTTGAATTATCGCAGGTATCTGACAAGGCGAGCGGCAGTGCCGGAAAGCACGCATCTTTATTCAAATGGCACCATTGAAACGAAAATGAACGAGCCGTTCATTCCAATGGCTTCGCTTGTTTACTTTCAGTTCACTTTTGCTGCAATCACGACGATTTTGGTGGCGGGGTCGGTGTTGGGGAGGATGAATATTAAGGCGTGGATGGCTTTTGTGCCTTTGTGGCTGACTTTTTGTTACACGGTGGGTGCGTACAGCCTGTGGGGTGGTGGCTTTTTGTATCATTGGGGTGTGATTGATTATTCCGGTGGCTATGTTATTCATCTTGCTTCTGGGATTTCTGGTTTCACGGCGGCTTATTGGGTACAATTTTCTTTCTTGAAAAGCTTGTTTAGCTGCTTGCTATTCTAAGTTACTAAATTCCATTTCAAAATAAGTAGCTTTTCAACTAAAGAATGGCTAAATTTTGCCTAGATTTCATCTGAATGAGTCAATTGTTCATGGGTTCGCAATATCTTGTTTTCTCCCCTCTTGCAAAGCTTTCAAGTTCTTTTCGTTGCATTTTGATTGACAGCAGCTTCATGAATTTAAAATCCTTCGTCAAACATTTCTTTATCGATGGGAATAATATTGAAGAATATCTTAATATTTTTTTATAATAGTTTATCATTTTAACATGACTCGTGAATATGTTCCAAAAGATCATACCCTTCGTAACTCATTTGTAGAGAAGCTATATATTCATAGCTAGAACATATGCGCCACATATGATAGTTGTGAATTCCAATCAACTAAGGTTGTGTTTTGGAGAACATTTGTTAAGAAAAAACTCAGAAATATTTTCCACAAGTTCCCCCAAACGCTATTCAAGTCGCACAATCTCCTATCTGACTGGCAACATCATCCAATATTAATGTGAATTTGTGACCCCTAGCTAGTGGGGTCGATCGTCAAAAAATAAATCAAATTAAAGTACACTCATTGAATAGTATAACATGGTGAGAATTGATTGTGCATAACTACAACTGATCAAATTTTTTATTCAGTTAACTAGCTGAGTACCAAATAATACAGTCTCGATTATGTTATCATTAGTGAGTTTTTCACTAACTGTCTTTTTTTCTTTTTGTTTTCCCCCTTGAAATAGGTAGGGCCGCGGTTGAAAGTAGATAGGGATCGGTATGTACCAAACAATGTGTTGTTGATGCTTGCCGGAGCGGGGTTGCTGTGGATGGGGTGGTCCGGGTTCAACGGCGGGGCACCATACGCCGCGAATTTAGTATCTTCAGTGGCAGTGCTGAATACAAATATTTCAGCAGCCACTAGCCTTCTTGTTTGGACAACACTCGATGTATACTACTTTGGGAAGCCTTCGGTTATAGGCGCTGTTCAGGGGATGATTACTGGTTTGGCTTGCATTACTCCTGGTGCAGGTATACTCGACAATTTATCATATGGGCATTTTTTAAGATTTATATTTATCAATTTCTCGATATTATGTCTCAAATACACGAAAGAAAAAAGAATGAGATTTAGTGCATTAATCGGGTTCATATCTCACTAGAAATTTTGAAGTTATATAATAGTTTTAAGGGTAATAAAATGTTAGCCTTTATAAGGTAATAATCACACGAGCATTTTTCTTTTCTCGCCCTAAGTTATAGGTTATATTCCATCTAGCAATTTTAGTTTTCTATGTTTTCGTTATAGTCTCCTATCTTTGTGTCTTCTAATTCCGACATAGCATCAATGCTATGTTAACGTGTTTAGTGTCACATAATTATACATTTCAGATGAAAAATGATTAAAATTGTGAAAAATCAGAAAATATATGATCAAGACTAAAATGAGATAACATAAATTATCAAAATAATTTGAAAAAAAGCACACATACATACATATTTAAGTAAAAAATACAATGTTGTCTAATAAAAAGTTGGGGTAAGTTAGATCCTATCTATATAGGCATTGCCTTAACATGCATCTAATGGTTGATATTTATCAATAAATGCGGGTCCATTATTTTTTAGTGAACCCCGCATATATTGATAAATGATGACCTTAGATCGATAGATTTCAACCTAGCATATGGGTAATACCCCAATGGTAGATCTAATGTCTCATGATTTGCCACGTCAACAATATATAATTAATTACACCTATATGTAAAAATACGAACCGTTGGATCCATGATTGGGGTATTACTCATATGCTAGGATCTCATCTACCCCTTAGATCTATCATGAAGTAGTGCCTATAATTGTAGGTTGAAATGAACCAAAAGTTGACTATATAGATGGCTTCGTCATTCAATTGATAACATTGAGGTTCTAGGTCATTAATTAATAATTGATTATAGTTAGCTAGGTAGCTGATTATTAATAAATAATATACGTAAAACTATATTTCTTACAAAGAAAATTATCAAATTAATTTTTTTTTATCACCTTCTCTTGACCATTTAATTAATCAAGCCCTCTTTTTTAGCACAACTTTCAAAATAAAATAATTGCGGTATATGTTACTTTTGGAATTATTGAATAGTCAAGTAGAAATTAAGCTAAATTTCTTGTTACTGACTGTATAAATTATTGAAAGAACAGGAGTGGTGCAATCGTGGGCGGCTATAATTTATGGTGTGCTTTCTGGAAGCATCCCATGGTTCTCTATGATCATTCTTCACAAGAAGTCAACTTTGCTACAAAAGGTAACCATTAATCCCTCTACTTTACAATAAAGTCTTAATTTTTATATTTTATTATTACAAATTATTTTTTGAATCTTCGGTTCTCGATCTTTTCGCTTCTGCCCCTAAATATTTCTAGGATATTTGAAGAAATTCATGCAAGTGGTTATTAGTTTACATACAAGAAAATGAAATGTGTTTATTAATTTACATTTTTGATGTAGTATATACGATCCAACGATGCATGCTTCCAACTACTAAAGATTCCTCAAAACACTTGGCCTCTGTAATAATGGATGCCAAGCTGACATTTTGGAATTTTTAAATGGAATATAACTGTTTTTACTTTTCTAAAATATCGATAGACAGATTTTAGAAAGATAACAAAAAATGAAAATTATATTTTTCCTCCTATATTTTTAAAGTTTTTATCGACTACATTTTTCTCTTAGAAATGTTGAACGTATATTGTTAATTTCTTTGTAAAAGTGAAAACATAGAAAATTTGTTTGAAGGTATCTGTCTCTGGAAATTAATAAAAAAAAATATCGTATTCCCTTTTTCTATTTTTATATATCTTTAAGGCCATTTATTATTTTTAATTAAAATCCTAATCAATTCGATCCATTTTAGATTTATTTTTTTTTCTAGAAAAAAATGTCGTACGTAGTTCGATCAGACAGTACTAATGCTAAAATTGGGAAACTTGGTTTTAAAATTTTATATTTTTATTAAAATTCAATAATTGTAAGATGAGAAACCGAAATCTTTTCTCTTTGCAGATAGCTAGGATATGGATTATCATGCTTGTTTACCAAAATTATATATAATTGCTAGGTTGCAAAATCAAATGATATTAAAAAATATATATATGTGTTTACATAATTATCATGTCCCATAATGTTACAGGTGGATGATACATTAGCTGTGTTCTACACACATGCGGTGGCCGGAATTTTGGGTGGGGGGTTAACCGGACTCCTGGCGGAACCCACCCTCTGCAGCATGCTGCTGCCGGTCAAAAACACCAAGGGTGCTTTTTACGGTGGCGGAATACTGTTCGTCAAGCAAATAGTTGCAGCTCTGTTTATAATTGGCTGGAATTTCACTGCCACAACAATCATCCTTCTATTAATCAAGATATTTATACCGCTTAGAATGCCGGACGAGGAGCTCGTGATCGGAGACGACGCGGTGCATGGCGAGGAAGCGTACGCCCTGTGGGGCGACGGGGAGAAATACGAACCGGCTAAACACGGGTGGCATAACCCGGCTCATGCGATGGAAATGGGCGCAGGTGGGCATTTGAATGGTGCTAGAGGAGTGACCATAAATGTATAAATTAACTTGGAATCTAAGGTACGTAGAAGATGAAGAAAAAGAAAGGATAATGTGTGAAACTAGTGGGTATATATATATATATATCATTTGTTGATTGAGTTTTGAGATTTTTGTAACAATATCATATTAATTAGTAGTGTTACACAGCAGGATCTAAGCTAGAAAGTCGTCCGATTGAGTTATCTGAATTTTGCGAGTTATCCTCTCAACGGCCTAGCTCGAGTTCTCTCAAGTTTCTACATTTTCTTCAGCTAGCAGAGGCTCCTCGCATAGTACTGTTTGTCTTGTGTTGGCCTTTGGGAATGTATGATTTTTTTTTGCACGTAACGTACTAATGGTGTACAAATTCATGGTAATTATATATAACAAGGATATATCTCCATTTTGTACATTTTCTTCGGTTACAATTGTTTTTTTTTAAAAAAAATATTAATAAAAGATGATTTTCAATTGTATTTTCGATATGATTATCTTACCATTGTAATTTAGATTCTTCGGAGACGGTAAGAGCAATCACTATTCGATTGTAATTTTCAATCTTGGGAGACACCAGACAGTGAAAGTAATCACCATGTCTATTGAGAATTTGAGAGTTGACGGTGACTTGGACGGATATTCAATTAATTACTCACGGGATCATCAACCCTTCTTGTACGTTTATCAAGCATGTGCTCAGAAGTGGTAATGACGTCGGTTTCAACAAAAAAAAAAAAAAAAAAAAAAAAGAAGTGGTAATGACGTGGCTCATTATTTAGCCTCTTATTTCGTTATTTTATTGTGTAAATATTCCTTTATAGCCTATTAACTTTGCAACATCGGAGTTCAATACGTAATAATATATTGATGTTAGCTTTAAAGTAATACACATATTGATGTTTAGCTTTTAAAAAAACTATATTATCTACAATCCGCATCTACATCAAATAAAATCTAGGTCAAAGTAAAATTACATTCTAAATTTTGCAAGTTCACGGTAAGGTGGATGCTAGTACCCACATGCCAGATCCAATGATCCATTTTTCAATGCAAGTGAAATATTCGCGCGAACATTTCACTTGCATTGAATCTGTAAAAGGGTCGTGTCCTGATTTAATATTTAATCATCAAACATTTAGGATTAATTAATGTAAACAACGAAAACGAGTTAAAATTTGTGTTTTGGGCCTACAGAAAATTCGGCATGACCTATTCGTAAATAGGACATCCCAAAAATATATACAACACAACTAACATAATATACTCGAAAATAGAGTCACATCACCAATTTACAAACATATAGCCGCACTGGCCAGGACTAATCACATGCAGAGCCGGCAAGGCTCAATCACACAAACAACAATCCAAAATAAAGTAAAAACTATCAATACAGATACACAGGGTATGTCTCCGAAAAATATAAAACTCGCTAATATGATATATATACAAATATATCGCAACTCGACTCCACGCTCAACTCACTGGGTATCACTAGATGACGCTCCACCAGATGCGTCAAATCCCCCTGGATAACCTGCTATGGAATCACAAACAATCACAGCATAAAAGAAACAGAGGTTGGACCCCGATGAACTAGAAAAATTACGAAAAATATAACTTACATGAATAAAATCAAGTAAAATGCAATGAAATGCAATGCAATGCTTGACAGGTATCAATGGAATAAAGGATACCAAATGGAGTCCAAATAATCGTATCACAATAATCTCAGTGGTCACCCGTGCCAGGAACGCAGCAGACCTCGAATCATCACTGCTCAACCACGCACGTAGCATCGAGGGCGACGGGAGCTACCCGGCCTGCCTTATGCTGTCATCAGGAGCCCGAGGGCGACAGAAGAGACCCGGCCTGCCTCGTGCCCACATCTGGAGTGTGCTAAATCCTATATCACTAGCTCCAGAGATGACTCAATACATCTCAAGAGATCAATATAAATAGCAGTCAAAGGAGTCAAGGCTCAACGTGCTATGAAAAATTATCAACGTGCTTATTTGACCAATATCCCTTAATATTTTTCAATAAAAATGTATTTGAAAATATATTTTATTTTAGTAAAAGAAAATATAGATTATTCTCAAATCGACACATTAACAATAAATGTAAATGAGTGAATGCAATCATATAATCCACATAAGCACATAAAACACGTTATCACTCATTACAAAATACTTAATATCATTACATGTCATTACAGACGTCGTAATATAAACAGCTCATATGTACCTCAACCAACACTTAATTTACCACAGAAATATCTCAAGTATTTTTCAAATAGTCCAATCCTGTGAAAAAACCATTTGTTTCAAATTAATTCATATTCCCTTGTACAAATCTGAGAATTATCTGAATAATTCTAAAAATCAACTAATATTTCCAAATATTCATATTTCATATTAAATCATCATATCAATGTCCAAACAGTGAATAAACGACTCCTGAATGTCGAAATACCCAAATTAGAACAATATGAAAAAATTCCATTTGATACCTCGAATCCACGAAAATGTTGTTCCTACATCCAAAACACAAGAATTATCAATTACTTGAATCAAAATCGAACCGAAACTCGCATAACTTGAATTAAAAATCTGCTCACACTTATACAGCTTCTGACTATCAAGCTAAACTAATGATTCGAACTCCCGACGTCCCAAGAACTCAAGTACAAGTAACGGCGCTGGTTCGGTGCGACAGATGGCCGCGAACAGCGGCGACTGGCCGGAGGTAGGTTTCAGGTGATGCGATAAAACCTTACAAAATTGGTATCACTAGCTAGCTATCTCTCGTCGAGAGGATTCCGAATCTATATTTACTTTTGAAATCCGACCAAAAACGAAGAAGATACGAGCATTTAAAGTGACGGAAAAATTTTTGAAAAGAAAAGAACAAGGATCGGGAAACCATAGAAGATGACGATGATGAATAACGAGGAGAGAGGTTATATATATCATATAGCTATTAGATATATATTGGTTTAAATGTGTCTCTTATTTTATTAATTCGGGGTTGGATCTTGATCCGTTTTGAGTTATTTCAACTCTTGTGTGCTCTATAAATAAAATATGCATTTTAATATCGTCTATAAACCGATATTTATTAATACATATTTTAACACACAAATTATTTATTTGGCTTAATTATTTTAATTTTGCACTTTAAAATAATTAACACTAGATCTTGCCAAATTAATTCACAAATTAATATCGGATCCTTACATTTCTCCCCCTCTAAAAAAAAAATTTCGTCCTCGAAATTAACACACATCAAACTTATATACAAAGGGATCAAACATCTACCACTGATAGTACATAGGAAAATCAGAGTACATGGCATAATTCATAACATTGTCAAACAAATGAGGTCATTCTTGACGCATTCTAGACTCTAATTACCATGTAGCTTCTTCTCTCCCATGTCTACTCCATTCGACCATAACCAAAGGAATCGTCTTGTTCCTAAGTTGCTTTTCTTTACGATCAAAAATCTGCACTGGATATTCAATATAGCTAAGGGAACTATCCAATTCCACATCATCAGCCCTCAAAATATGAGAAGGATATAGTTCATACTTTCGCAGCATATATACATGAAATATATCATGTATCGCAGACAAACTCTGCGGCAAGTTCAAACGATATGCCAAAATACCAATCTTTTCAATAATCTCGTACGGACCGATATAACGAGGAGCTAATTTCCCTTTACGCCCAAATCTCATAGTACCACGAAATGGTGATACATTCAAGAAAACAAAATCGCCAACCTGAAATTCTAAATGTCTACGTCTGTTATTAGCATAGCTGGCTTGACGATCCTGGGCTGATTTCATCATTTTCCTGATCATTTCAACCTTTTCTTTCATCTCTTGGATAAATTCTGGTCCTGACAACTGGAATTCTCCTAATTTTTCTCAACATATCGGAGATCTACATTTTCTGTCATACAAGGCTTCAAATGATGTCATCCCGATAGATACTTGATAACTATTATTGTAAGAAAATTCCACCAAAGATAATGATTCTTGCCAACCACCACTGAAATCCATCACAACAGCTCGTAATAAATCTTCAAGCGTCTGAATAGTTCTTTTAGATTGACGATTTGTCTATGGATGATAAGCAGTGCTCATGGACAATTTAGAACCCAAAACTGATTGCAAACTAGCCCAAAACTTAGAAGTAAATCTGGGATCACGGTCTGATACTATGGTAACTGGCACACCATGCAATCTCACTATCTGATCAATGTACAGTGTTGCCATTTTCTTATATGTACAAGTACAATCATAAGGAATAAAATGGGAAGATTTAGACTATCTATCCACAATAACCCAAATGGCATCACAACCGCGATTAGAACGAGGTAAATGTGTCACGAAATCCATAGTAATGTGTTCCCAATTCCACTGTGGTACTTCAAGACTAAGTAACATACCACCTGGTCTCATTCTTTCAACCTTCACTTGTTGACACGTCAGACACTTGGCCACAAAGTCATAAATATCTTTCTTTATACCTTCCTACCAGTAATGGGCTTTCAAGATATGATGCATCTTTCTAATTTCAGGATGTACACTATGCCGACTACAATGAGCTTCTCGTAATATATCTTCTTTCAAATCTATCAAATTCGTAACCACAAGTCTACCATTATAACGCAGACATCCATCAGAAGCAACAATGAATTTATCAGACTGACCTGCTGTAAGGACCCGATTTTAATATGTTAATTAATTTGTATGTTAAAATATGTATTGATAAATATCGGTTTATGGACGATATTAAAATGCATATTTTATTTATAGAGCACACAAAAGTTGAAATAACTCCAACCGGGTCAAGTTTTAACCCCGAATGAATAAAATACGACACATATTAAACTGAAACATATTTTAATGGATATATATCTATATATAGATTTATAAATATAAGATATATATCATCACCTTTCTCTTTCTTCTGAAGTCGCGTCCGTTCTATGTTTTTTACTTTCAAATTTCTTCATCGCTTCAAATCGCCGTAACTTTCCCGTCGGTTATCAATTTTCAAAAGTAAATATAGATTCAGAATCCTCTCGACGAGAGCTAGATAGTGATACCGATTTCATAAGGTTTCTCGCAATCTGTTCAAATGCGATTTCCGGCAACCGCGCCGTTCGCCGCTCTTTGCTGCCGCCAGTCGCCGTTTAGACTAGGAAGAAGGTGGTTTATGTTGTTTAAAGCTCAAATTCGAATCTTTGAGGTAAATTTCGAGAGTAGGGTTTCGGAAATTTGGGAATTTCGATTCAATTGATGTTCAATAATTGATATTTGATTTATTCTTCATTGTAAGTATTAGACTGAAGCCGATTGACGGTATCGGTTAATTTTCAGAATTTATTTGGAATTATTTCGAATTTCCAGATTATTTTAGTTGGGATTTTTGAATTTTAGGGTTATTTAAATCAATGTTTAGATGTTTCGATGCGTTAAAATTGTCCTATATTAATTTTAGGATTTATTAAAAATTTTATGGAAAATTTCAGATTCTGAAAAGTTGAGTTTTTTTACTTTTAGCGTCGTATATTCGATATTTGGTCATTGATAGGATGTTTTGATATTAACGATGACTTTTTTGGAATGTTAATTTGATTTTTAAATTAGTTCCGTAATTCTTAGATTTGTAAAAAAAATAGGAATTGATATGAAAAAAATGATTTTTCCACAGGATTGGATTATTCAAAAAATACTTGAGATATTTCTGTGGTAAATTAAGTGATGGTTGAGGTACGTATGAACTGCTTATATTACGACGCCTATAATGACATGTAATGATATTAAATATTTTGTAATGAGTGATAACGTGTTTTATGTGCTTATGTGAATTATATGATTGCATTCACTCATGTACATTGATTGTTAATGTGTATAATTGAGAATAATCCCTATTTTCTATTAATAAAATAAAATAAATTTCAAATATATTTTTATTATAAAATATTAAGGGATATTCGTCAAATAAGCACATTGACAATTTTTCATAGCACGTTGAACCTTGACTCCTTTGACTGCTATTTATATTGATCTTTTGAGATGTATTGAGTCATCATGGAGCGAGTGACATTGTTTAGTGTACTCCTGAGATAGCATGAGGCACAGACAGGTCGCTCCTGTCGCCCTCCGATGCTACGTACCACACTCCTGATGACAACATGAGGCTGGACGAAGTCGCTCCTGTCAACCTCCGATGCTACGTGTATGGATTAGCAGTGATGATTCGAGGTTTGCTGCGTTCCTGGCACGGGTGGCCACTGAGATTATTGTGATACGATTATTTGAACTCCATTTTGTATCTCTTATTCCATTGATACCTGTCACGCATTACATTGCATCTCATTGCATTGCATTTTACTTGATTGTATTCATGTCAGTTATATTTATCGTAATTTTTCTAGTTCGTCGTACTGGGGTCCAACCCCTGTTTTCTTTTTATGTTGTGGTTGTTTGTGATTCCATAGCAGGTTATCCAGGGGGATTTGACGCATCTGGTGGAGCGTCATCTAGTGGTACCCAGTGAGTAGAGCGTGGAGTCGAGTTCCCAGATATATGTATATATCAGATTAGCGAGTTTTATATTTTTCGGGGAATGCCCTGTGTATCTGTATTGATAGTTTTTCCTTTGTTGGTGTGATTGAGCCTTGCCGGTTCTGTATGTGTTTAGTCCTGAACAGTGCGGTTATAGGTTTGTAAATTGATGGTGTGACTCTATTTCGAGTATATATTGTTTTGTACAGGTTTTTGGGATGTCATGTTTACGAATAGGTCATGCCGAAATTTCTGTAGGCCCAAAACGCAAAATTTTAACTCGTTTTCGTTGTTTACATTAATTAATCCTGATTTTTTGATCATTAAATATTAAATCAGGACATGGGCGGGCCCTTTCATTTGGTATCAAAGCATAAACTGGGATATGCTCGAATTAGAGTCTAGGACACTCTAGTTTAGACACTAACAAAATGGTTGCGTATGTGTGTGACTACTTGTTCTTACGTGACTTTTTTTGTTTGATTTGAACTTATCTCATAAAACTAGTAGTACTTGGCTTTGGAACTTAGTTTATGAATTTTTATTAGAACTCTGAGTTCGTATAATAGTTCTGTATTCGTTAAGATATTTCTGCCTGTATTTAAATCCTTGTGTCTTGTAGAATGACACCGGGAGGAAGAGGTAGAAAAGGAAAGGAAGTTGTAGAAGAGTCTGCAGCAGAAAATATTAGAAATCTTGATTATATTGGCAGAGGAAGACATGGTCGACCAGCTGTCCAGCCTCGAAAGGATGTGGAATTAGAGGTGGAACAGTAGCCACAGGTAAATCCTGACAAGGGAAAAGCTGTTCAGGCTGAGGCTGAACCAGAAATGGCCAAATTGATTGAGAAAATGGGAGGAATACGATTAATAATTTTTCAATTTCAGGAGTTGCGTCCTCAAAAGTTCTTTGGCAATAAGGAAGTGAAAAAGCTGCAAGCTGGTTAAAAAGTCTCAACACTATGTTTAATGGACTAGAGTATCCAGATGAAATTCGACTAAAATTAGTTCCTTTTCAACTTAAATACCGAGCGCAACTTTGGTGGGAAACGACGACAGAAACATTTTCTACTTCTGATGAAAAGATCACATGTGAAGTATTTCGTACTCAGTTTGCACAAGAATATGCACCACCATCCTATTATTCTGCTAAAGAAGATGAATTTAATCTGTTGGTGCAAGACAATAAATATGTTGTTGAATATGCTTCTCAGTTTTCTGCTCTTTTGCCTTATGTCCCACACGTTGCAAAGAATGATCGGTCAAAGCTTTCATACTTTCTAAAGGGGCTTATACTAACGATCCACATTTTGTGACTACTGGAACTCCCTCTACTTATATGAAAGCAGTAGAAAAGGCAAAGAAGATTGAAGCGAGTTTACTCAGGGGTGAACCACAACCAATCCCAGCATCTGTTCCTCAAGGAGCTGGAAGCAATTCGCAAACACCGGTGGGTTTAACTTCATATCAGCCTACGCAATCTGCTCAGCAAGCGAAAAGGACTTGGTTTAAAGCTAGGGGGAAGCCATTTAAAAAGAAGCCACAGTCCAGTTCCTCCATTTCCAGTGGTAATCGTGGTGGAAGTTCAGTTGGATCGTCTGGTAGGGTGTACTGTGACATATGTGGTGGTAATCATTTGAGTGCACATTGTACAGGATTTCTAGGGACTTGTTATACTTGTGGGCAGGCTGGACATTCATCTAGAGTATGTCCAAATGCTGGAAGACAGCAAGTGCAGCCACAACAATTTGGCCAATTTCCTGGAAGACCATCGTTCAGGCCATATGCTCCTGTACCGCAGTTTGCTCCTACACAGTCTTATGTTCCGGTACAGCCAACGCAGTAACCTAGGTATCCATCTCCTCAGAGTCAGCAGTGTTTTCCAGGGCCACAGCAGGCTCAAGTGCATGCCATGACTCAAGATCATGCACAAGATGCACCTGGGGGAGTCATTGCAGGTATTTGTTATATTTTTGAGTATCCTGCACGTATTTTTATAGACATAGGAGCATCTCATTCATTTTTATCTGTTACATTTGCTAATGAGCATGAGATTGTTTTTACTCCGTTGTTGGATATTGTGTCTGTAGCTACTACTGCTGGTGTTTTCTTGATGTCTAATGAGATAGTTTTGAATTGTGTGATTAGATTTGAGGATAAAATCATGATAACCAATCTAATCAAACTAGCTATGTCTGATTTTGACTGTATTTTGGGTATGGATACACTGATGAATTGTAGAGCTACTGTTGATTGTTTTTTTTTTTATGATGTGGTTGTTTGTGATTCCATAGCAGGTTATCCAGGGGGATTTGACGCATCTGGTGGAGCGTCATCTAGTGGTACCCAATGAGTCGAGCATGGAGTCGAGTTCCCAGATATATGTATACATCAGATTAGCGAGTTTTATATTTTCCGGGGAATGCCCTGTGTATCTGTATTGATAGTGTTTACTTTGTTGGTGTGATTGAGTCTTGCCGGATCTGCATGTGTTTAGTCATGGCCAGTGCGGCTATAGGTTTGTAAATTGATGGTGTGACTCTATTTTCGAGTATATATTGTTTTGTACAGGTTTTTTGGGATGTCTTGTTTACGAATAGGTCATGCCAAAATTTTTGTAGGCCCAAAATGCAAAAATTTAACTCGTTTTTGCTGTTTACATTAATTAATCATGATTGTTTGATCATTAAATATTAAATCAGGACACGGGCCCTTTCATTTTGCCGCCGATCGGCGAACGGCGCGGTTGCCGGAAATCGCGTTCGAACAGTTTGCGAGAAACCTTATGAAATCGGTATCACTATCTAGCTCTCGTCGAGAGGATTCTGAATCTATATTTACTTTTGAAAATCGATAACCGACGGAAAAGTTACAGCGATTTGAAGCGATGAAGAAATCTGAAAAGTAAAAAACAGAGAACGGACGCGACCTCAGAAGAAAGAGAAAGGTGATGATATATATCTTATATTTATAAATCTATATATAGATATATATCCATTAAAATATGTTTCAGTTTAATGTGTGTTTTATTTTATTCATTCGAGGTTACAACTTGACCCGGTTCGAGTTATTTCAATTTTTGTGTACTCTATAAATAAAATATGTATTTTAATATCGTCTATAAACCGATATTTATTAATACATATTTTTAACACACAAATTACTTATCATATTAAAATCGGGTCCTTACACGGGGTGGACTTATCGAGCTAAAGGTAAACCCATTGGTATATGTGAAGGTAAATTCATTGGTGTCTGTGAACTACTTCCAGCTCCTTGAGAAACAGATGCTGGGATTGATCACCCCTGAGTAGACTTGCTTCAATATTCTTTGCCTTTTCTACTGCTTTCATATAAGTCGATGGAGTTCCAGTAGTTACCAACGTGTGGATCATTCGTGTAAGCCCCTTTATAAAATGTGAAAACTTTGACCGATCACTTTTTGCAACATATGGGACATAAGGCAGAAGAGCAGAAAACTGAGAAGCATATTCAAAAACAGATTTATTGCCTAGCACCAACATATTAAATTCATCATCTTCAGCAGAATAATAGGATGGTGGTGCATATTCCTGTACAAATTGAGTACGAAATACTTCCCATGTGATCTTTTCATCAGAATCAAAAAGTGTTTTTGCTGTCGTTTCCCACCAAAGTTGCGCACGTTCTTTAAGCTGAAACGGAACCAACTTCAATCGAATTTCATCTTGATACTCTAGTCCATTAAACATAGTGTTGAGACTTTTCAACCAGTTTGCAGTTTTTTCACTTCCTTCATTGCCAAAGTACTTTTGAGGACGCAACTCTTGAAATTGAGAAATAACTAGGCGTATTCCTCCCATCTTCTCAATCAATTTAGCCATTTCTGGATCAGCCTCAGCCTGGACAACTTTTCCCTTGTCAGGATTTACCCGTGGCTGTTGTTCCACCTCTAATTCCACATCTTTCGGAGGCTGGACAGCTGGTCGACCACGTTTTCTTCTGACAATATCATCAAGATTTCTAATATTTTCTGCTGCAGACTCTTCTACAACTTCCTTTTCTTTTTTACCTCTTCCTCCCGGTGCCATTCTACAAGACACAAGGATTTAAATACAGATAAAAATATCGTAACTAACATATGACTATTAGAGGAACTCAGAGTTCTAAAGATAATTCATAAACTAAGTTCCAAATCCAATAATGACTAGTTCTATCAAATAAGTTCAAATAATAAACACAACAAGTAAGTCACGTAAGAACAAGTGGTCACACACATACGCAAACATTTTGTTAGTGTCTAAACTCGAGTGTCCTATACTCTAATTCGAGCATATCCCAGTTTATCTCTGATACCAAGTGAAAGGGCCCGTGTCCTGATTTAATATTTAATTATCAAACATTCAGTATTAATTAATGTAAACATCGTAAACAAGTTAAAAATTTGCGTTTTGGGCCTACAAAAAATTCGGCATGACCAATTCGTAAATAGGACATCCCAAAAACATATACAACACAACTAACATAATATACTCGAAAATAGAGTCACATCACCAATTTACAAACTTATAGCCGCACTGGCCAGGACTAAACACATACAGAGCCGGCAAGGCTCAACACACAAACAACAATCCAAAATAAAGTAAAAACTATCAATACAGATACACAGGGTATGTACCCGAAAAATATAAAACTCGCTAATATGATATATATATATATATATATATATATATATATATGGGAACTCGAATCCACACTCAACTTACTGTGTACCACTAGATGACGCTCCACCAGATGCGTCAAATTCCCCCGAATAACCCGATATGGAATCACAAACAACCACAGCATAAAAGAAAACAGAGGTCGGACCCCGATGAACTAGGAAAATTACGACAAATATAACTTACATGAATAAAATCAAGTAAAATGCAATGAAATGCAATGCGTGCCAGGTATCAATGTAATAAAGGATACCAAATGGAGTCCAAATAATCATATCACAATAATCGCAGTGGCCACCCGTGCCAGGAACGCAGCAGACCTCGAATCATCACTGCTCAACCACGCACATAGCATCGAGGGCGACGGGAGCTACCCAGCCTGCCTCATGTTGTCATCAGGAGCCCGAGGGCGACGGGAGCGATTTGGCCTGCCTCGTGCCCACATCTGAAGTGTGCTAAATCCTATATCACTAGCTCCAGAGATGACTCAATACATCTCAAGATATCAATATAAATAGCATTCAACGGAGTCAAGGCTCAACGTGCTATGAAAAATTGTCAACGTGCTTATTTGACGAATATCCCTTAATATTTTCCAATAAAAATGTATTTGAAATTTATTTTATTTTAGAAAAAAAAAATAGGGATTATTCTCTATTCGGCACATTAACAATCAATGTAAACGAGTGAATGCAATCATATAATCCAGATAAGCACATAAAACATGTTATCACTCATTACAAAATATTTAATATCATTACATGTCATTATAGGCATCGTAATATAAACAACTCATATGTACCTCAACCAACACTTAATTTATCACATAAATATCTCAAGTATTTTTTGAATAGTCCAATTTTTGTGAAAAAACATTTGTTTCATATTAATTCCTATTCCTTTGTATAAATCTGAGAATTATCGGAATAAGTCTATAAATCAACTAATATTTTCAAATATTCATATTTCATATTAAATATCTTATCCAAACAATGAATAAACGACTCCTGAATGTCGAAATACCCAAATTAGAACAATCCGAAAATTCCATTCGATACCTCGAATCCACAAAAATGTTGTTCCTACATCCAAAACACAACAATTATCAATTACTTGAATCAAAATCAAACCGAAACTCGCATAACTTGAATTAAAAATCTGCTCACACTTATACAGCTTCTGACTATCAAGCTAAACTAATGATTCGAACTCCCGACGTCCCAAGAACTCAAGTACAAGTAACGGCGGTGGTTCGGTGCGGCGAACGACGGCAACTGATCGGAGATAGGTTTTAGGTGATGTGATAAAACCTTACGAAATTGGTATCACTATCTAGCTCTCGTCAAAGAGGATTTCGAATCTACATTTATCTTTAAAATCCGGCCAAAAACAAAAAAGACATGAGCGTTTAAAGTGAAAGAAAAAATTTTTGAAAAGAAAAGAATGAGGATCGGGAAAGCAGAGAAGATAACGATGATGTTAACGAGAAGAGAGGTTATATATATCATATAGCTATTAGATAAATATTGGTTTAAATGTGCGTTTTATTTTATTAATTTGAAATTGGATTTTGACCTCAGCTTGAGTTATTTTAATTTTTTTGTGTTTTATAAATAAAATATATATTTTAATATCCTTTATAAATCGATATTTATTAATATATATTTTTAACATAAATAATTTATTTGGCTTAATTATTTTTGCAAAAAATATATATTTTTAGCACACAAATAATTTATTTGACTTTATTATTTAAATTTTGCACTTTAAAATAATTAACACTAGATCTTGCCAATTTAATTTACAAATTAATATCGAATCCTTACAATATGAACCATTGACTACACCATTGGCAATCGACAAAATCCAAGTTCACATTCAAAGCCGACTCCTCCCGTGTCCAATAAAATCTCGGTCAAAAGTGTTACGCTGACTATAGTCTTCCTCATGGGTCATGACAGTTCATCTATAGCTATTTTTCGATTCATCATTGATACGACAAATGTAATGGATCGTGCTTGTGAATATGCACCACATAATTGAAAAAAGAATATAATTTGAGCTATGTATTTACCGATGATGATATTATAATACGATTTGAAAATTCAGTTTCATAATAAATTGAAAGCGCTAGCTGTTACCGAATGTACAACATAAGCATTTTGAACCACTGTTGAGAGAAATAGCTTAAAATCGGTGAAAAAAAAAAAAATGTGCGAAAAGGTATATAACCTATTTTAATTTTTTGACTCTCGTATTATTATTCTTTAATTACAGCGAGAAAAACTCAAAAGAACAACAAACAAATACAAAAGGGAAGAAAATTAGAAGAAAGCAGTCAAGACAGCCTCCCCAAGGACATGCCCTTCAATGGCCTCCACCACCTTATCCTTTGTTACCTGCAAATTCAAAACAAATACAACTAATGAAGCAACCAAATCGCAAAATACATATGTTAGCTAGTCTAATTATATTTATTTCGTATTTCTCTGATTTTTTATTTTTTTTTTTAAAAAAAATTAAAATGCGGATTAAATTTCTTCTGACCTTATTACCAAGGTGCAATTCATCATCTAAAGCATATATCTTGAACTCGAACCGATGACCATGGTTAGGCATCTTAGGCCCATTCCAACCGGGCTTCTTCAAATCACTATACCCTTCTGTTATCTGAGCATAATCTCCCGACTCCTCTTTCTTGCCGGAGAATCCCTCCGGCAGCCCCTTCAGCGACGGAGGGATGTTCACCACCACCCAAACGGTCCACGGCACGATCGGCCCGGCGGGGTCCGGCGCATCAACGTCCAGCACGATCAGGGCCAGGCTTTTTGTCCCGTCGGGCACATTGTACCATTGCAGCGGCGGAGATATGTTTTTCTTGGCGCCTTGGCCCTCTTCCGTGTACTGCCTCGGTAGCCTCCCCTCGTCGTTTATGTTGGGCGACACCAGCCTGAATTCATCTGCCATTCTTTCGATTGAAAATATATGGTCTTGTTGATGTAGATGGGATTCAATTTCTTGATTAATTAAACCAAACTTCGGTAACTAGCTATTCTGGTCCGATTCAAGAAAAATATATATAGACGTTCAATTTTATTATAATTAGTTGAGGCGAATGGATATGTATAATCTGAATAAGTGACATCTGTGTTTTACGAGAAGGTTCGTTTTTGAAAAGCCAAGAACACGTGGTGCAGCTTGATGACACTGCTTCATAGATGTCTAATTAACATAACATATTATAGCTCCGACTAAAAATGATTAATTAAAATTGCTTGCACATGCTCTTGCTAATAATAATAATAATAGACTTCACATAACCCAAAATATATATAATATGCTTTTCCTTGTAGATAAATCATTTAAGAATTTTATTAATCAAAGTTTTCGCTGAGTTAAATTAATTACGTTTGAAGTTTATATGATTTTTTTTTGGGACTCTATATGATATATTTTTAGATGGATTGGTTTTCAATTTATTATTGATGAAGGTGGAAGGACTCGACCCAAAGCTAAAAAGAGCAAAACTTTGCGTTGAATTTTAATAGTGGGCTAGACTAAGATGAAGCCCGGTCCAACTCACTACCCTTGTACAAAAGACCATGTTCTAAGTTACTATTACTATCTCTAAATATGAAATGGAATACAGAGAGAAAAGTACTTTTAATCATTGTACATATGTAATTGTTATAATTTTCTATAGGCAACAAATTGTTAAGATTTTTTCAAACTAAAGAAATCCAAGAAAAATCGAAGTATTCGCTAGCTTACGCTTGGTGATCAAGAGAGACAGATACGGAGTCAAAGAAGGTCAGTGAGTTTGATCGCCTCCATCATGGAAACTTCGATCCTACCTCATGGGGTAGGTGAAACTTTTTCACTAGTCCAAATCATGTGGGTCATACATCAATTATATTGATCCCACATAATTTGAACCAATGATGTTCTTCCATCCACCCGATGGGATAGGACCGAATTTTTCCACCCTCATTTCCTTCGAGCCTCTTCTAGTCATTCATCTTTCATTGATAAATATTTGTTCTTTAAAAATATTTTAGCACATTGTCCCCTTTTAATTTATTCAAACTACAACTCTTAAATACGGATTTTTTTAATTTAATAATTATTTTTTTAAAAAAAGACTATTAATCCAAATGATGCAAAGACACAATTGTTCAATAAAAGTTCTTATAAAATTGTTATTTATTTTAATAGTGTTTTGGAAAATAAGAATAATGAAATTTCCACCTCTAATAAAATTTTCCTACTTCGTCACTGGCTCGATCCATAACCATTGGTTCCCTCACCAATATGAATATAAATTTTTATTATATACTTGTATCATTTATTTAATAAAATAAAATATGGTAAATGTCTAACTCATATTAATATTATATATTTAAAAATAAAAATATTTAGCGACTTATCAAATAATTATATAATAAATTATTATGAATTGAAGACAATGTTTAACTTTTTTGCTCGTCTTTTAGTGATATAAATTATGTATTTGTGATTTTTTATTAATTGTATTTACTAACAGAGTCAGATTTTTATTTTTATCCAAATTAAAATTTTCTAACCTCTCAATTTTTTAATGTGTTTAACTTGTATCTTTTTATTTTTAAAATTGTTCACAGTCACATTGTTTGGTATGAAGGATAATACATTGATTGATTAATCATTCTTGCTTTGTCCAATGCTTGGCTCAAGTTCTTCCAAGGATTAGTGTCATTCACCATTGTCTAATCCGAGTATATTGATTAAAAATCCTTATATTATTAATCCCTCATCATCCAATATATGAACCAAACGGTGTCCCGACTGAACAAAATTTAATGTATAAAAAATAAAAAAAAAACTGGACACCCAAGCTACCACCGGGCGGAGCAAAACATGGCTCTTCTCTTCAGTGCGCCCCCTGAACAAATTTTTGGGTCCGGCCCTGCCCCTGCCCTCACCACAACAAAACAGATGAACGAAATCGACCCGGCTGCCATAGCATGAAGAAGGGCTCGATAAATACTTAATCACATGGTTAATTCATATTGTACACTCTCCTATCCGTCATATTTCATATATATATATATATATATATATATATATATATATATATCTTCTGACTTCATTAAATTTAATTAAACGTTAAAATACTTAAAATAATCTCAGAACATTTTTTGTATTACTGTCTATATATCGAATATATGAAATGCAAAGAGTTTATTATCCTCATGAATTAAAAAAAAAATTGTATATTTCTGTAAAAGAACCCCAACTACCATGCATAATCGATCGGAATGTTAAAGAGGCTGAGAGATTTTGCGTACTTAATTGATTTAAAGAATCATGAAACTTTGCAGTGTCACATAACATCCATCCAACCTATATCTTAAAATTTTTAATCATTAAATAAATAAAATAATGATAATAATTTTTACACTTCCAAGAAACAGAAATTTAGGTGACTAAAAAGTAAACCCTACATAGCTAGTGTTTGAAAAGATTAACTGTTTAACTCATCATGCATGCTTTCTTCATTTACTGCTTTTAACAAGGGTTTAGTTAAACTGTCTATTCTAAATAGTTCAAATAATAATAGCTCAAATATATATATATATATATATATCAATTATTATTAAGAAATTTGTTAATTGATAGCTCAAATATTCGAAAATCTACGCGCTTTCCTCGGAAAAAAATATATTTTATAATTTGATCTACATTGAATTATGATTTTTTTAATTGGTAAATATAGTCATATAGATCTTTGTGTATAAGTTTCTATACGGCGTTGAATATCGTAATTTAGGCCAATTTATAAGATCAATTTATTGCAATGATATTAAGAGATGAAATTCACATCTTTATAAAATCTAATAATTAAATATATTTTTTTTTTAAAAAAAACAAATTTTTTACCCGACCTCTCTAGCTCGATCGCCCATATATGATATATGTCTATATATATAAACTGGATCTGCCTAAGTACGTGTACGTATATATTGATTATATATATATAGATATATAGTACATGCATGCATGCATGGATGTACTTACAAAAGGTCATTACATACGGTGTTGCTTGGGATTGAGAAGACAGTTAAAAGACAGGCAGGGGAATTAAATATTCAGTTGAACAAGTAATAATTATTAGGATTCTACCCACCCCTGCCCTGCACGAGAAACCCGGAAACTCATGTGATTTTCACTGCTCCCCCCTCTTTTTATTTCATGACTAAGTTTTTTGTTAGTTGCTATATAAATTCATCTAATCTGTATGATAAAAATATTATTTTTTTAATAAATCGAATCGAGTTAAAATTTTATCTTAAAAATTAATTTGTAACACGATCTTATGAGAGTTTTGTGCAAGTTTTTATGAATAGCTAGTATAAATATCTGTTTTGTTTTTCTTAATATATTTGTGAATACTAATAAATTCCAAAATAATAAAATTTGATCGAGACATGAACTTTGTGTCACGA
Source organism: Henckelia pumila (assembly GCF_033568475.1). NCBI lineage: Eukaryota > Viridiplantae > Streptophyta > Magnoliopsida > Lamiales > Gesneriaceae > Henckelia > Henckelia pumila. Next base: position 119,601 of record NW_027331855.1, on the reverse strand, counting down.
ACATTAGTTAACGAAGATTAATCTTCATTTATTTTACAAAAAAAATAATATAATAAATAATGTACATGGATTGAAGTTTTTTTAAGGAAAAAAAAAAAGAAAAAAAAACTATACGATGAAAGTGGTTGATTAAATCAGCGAAATTTACAACATTTATTCGTTATATTTTTATGTCGTTATGATTTTGATAATGCTATTCACAAAACTAAATCCGACTTTTAATTTCAAATTAATAAATTTTGAGATAAATTTGTGTTATGAAACATTAACGAAGAGTACTATAATGTAAATTTATTTTAGAAAGTACATTCGTAAAATATATAGAGCGTAAATTAATAGCACAATCCATTTACCATACAACATACAAGATACAATGGAAAATCTTTTGTTCTAACAACTGTTGCACTTTGGTTTAGCTCCAATCAGTGGTGAAGATATATACAAATCTAAAATTATGTACAGGGATGAAACTATGCTCTCTCTTTTTTCCCTTTTCCAACAACTATGAGTACGTTTTTTGTTTTAATGAAAATTGCAACATTCCTTCGAGATATATATATATATATATATTTAAATTTTGGACATCTATATTTCAAATCAGATCATAATTAATAATATTGTATCTTTCAGTTATTTGTAATTTTAATAATTTGTTTCCAATTTAGTTGATCTGAAGTGACGGCAAACAATTAATAATATATATATATATATATATATATACTCATATTAAAACTTCCACAAAAATAAACTAAACCTACAAGAACGAGCTAAAATTGAATTTTTACGATCTAAAAGGCCAAAATCATAACGTTACTAACACATGTTACCAATACTGAAATTTATAAATATTTTCAATGTATATATATTTCTCACTACGTACATAACTGAAATTCATGCTTGTTAGTCCATGGTAGATATGATTCGGACGATAGTGCAATATTGCATCTAGGAAATCTTGAGGGCTCCCCAAAATATCACTTTAATTTACTTTCCTTCAAACGTTGTAATTATGGTCGGAAAAAAGCCCCTTAGAAAGAAGTGCTAATTGGTGTAATACTTTACTCTCCTACGAGAAAGCAACCATTGAAAAATTATATATTAAAATTTTTTTACTTTCTTTAATTTCCTGGTGTAAAAAAGATAGTTTACGTATACGAATTTCCGGGGAGGCGCCAGATCGCCTCACTTTCAATATTGGGATTCACTAAATTTAATTGGGATTTGTCCCCCCAGCTACCTCGTTTAAATATAGGACTAGGTGATGTCATGTGCCAAATTAAAAATAATAATAATAATAATTTCATAATTTGTTTGTTGTGGATGTAGGATTTTGTTGATTTTGGAATTGAGTTATATATTTTTTAATATTAATATTTTATGTTAACACAGTCGAATTCACCATTTTTTTGGTCAATCCATGTCAGGGGTTGTAAAATCAAGAAAATTACATGGCCAATTTTAGTCAACTATGAAGTGGATTTTGTGATAATTTGGTGAGTGGATTGCTACTCGTACGTATGTGAGATATCTATTTTTGGTAGATGAGATCCAAGCATATGAGTAACACTCAAATCATGCATTCAGGTAGTGAGACTCTAGCATATGAGTAATACTCAAACCATGCATCCAACGGTTTGTATTTTTACACATAGACGTAATTAATTATATATTGTTGATGTGACAAATCATGAGATATTAGATCAATCATTGAGATATTTTTCATATGCTAAGTTGAAATTTACCTTATTTATGATGGATTTGTTAAAATGGTAATGTAATACACTTGGAAAATCGCCACTTTTTTTAATCAATTAATCAAATGAGAAATTGGTTTATTTTACTTCTTTGGATCGGAGCTAGCTAGTGGTATTTCTTTATAAGATAGCGGTAATTTATTCTTACTTTATCGTGATTGTTATTGGATGAAAATTGGCCTCACCCGATCCTCTTCAACATATTATTAGTTTCTTTTTCTACCAGATTTGTGTGAGCGTGACTACACATACAAGCCCGAAAATCTAGATATAGTTCCTATATATGTTCAAGAAATTACTCTCGTAAGTGATCCACTTTGTCTAGAATAATTAAGAGTTTTTCTCATATACACAACATTGTTCGAATGACACTTATCTAGAAACTCTTTCAAACACTATCTTATACCGTATAGCAGAATCCATGTTCAAGTAAGCATGACTGCATAAATGATCAACTCAATTTCTCATAGAAGTCCAATATAACATTACATAAATATTAATTCACACATTTCATGCACCAAACAACGTGGAACTGGAATTATATTATGCAAAGCTAGACTCTTAAACTTGATTTTAAAAAAATAATTATATAACATGCACCTGTTATTAACGGATAACTAATGATATCATTATATTAACACTCCACTATATGTTATCTACGTACACTTCACTCTATGCATAAAATTTACTTAGAAGTGGAGTGCAAATCTCCTAAAAAAAGAACAAAACAAAGCCGTGACAAAAACCATGTATGTGTGTCTATATATATATATATAAATATAAAATTGAAAATATGAGAATTTTGTTATTAGTAGCTTCATCGCACCTAACGCAGTACCATCAATCTCTCGCGCGATATAGCCTATATATATGGCGCATATAGACTACTTGATCTCCAAACTTCACAACCCTTAGTTCGAAGAGAAATTAGAAGCCAATGGAATACACTACAATATTTCCAAACCCAAGCACTCCCACCGAATCCACTTCCCTTAAAAATGACAAGGAAGAGCATATCAGAAAAAATAACAAGAAGAAGCCCAACGGTGGTGCCACCATGAAGTTGTCCACAGACCCACAAAGCGTGGCGGCAAGACGGCGGCGCCACCGCATCAGCAACAGGTTCAAGATTTTGCAGAGCCTGGTACCCGGCGGCTCGAAAATGGACACGGTTTCCATGCTAGAGGAAGCCATACAGTACGTGAAGTTTCTCAAGGACCAGATTTCATGGCTCCACCAGCAGGCCATGGTTTCAGAATCAGTTCTTCCAATTCATCACCATCAGGAGTTCGACTTGTTTAATGATTACGCAGAGGATCAAGTTCACGTAGTGAACGAGGATTCTTGGTTTCAGTATGAAGAGAATGTTGCTTTTAATGCGTAGTATACGCATGCAGTGGTAGCTTCTGAGTGATTAGTTTCGTAGATACTTTGATGTGTTAATTAAGAGTGTTCGTGCAAATTTTATATGATTATATATTAGCTCAAGTACTATTTTAAATTTAGCCAGTGTTAGTTTCGTGTGGTAATGTTTAAATCTTCTATGGGTGGTTGTGCATTTTGTTATGATAAATTAAGGAACCCTGGGTTGCACAGCCAGTTTGGGTGTACTACATTGGATATGACTTATTTGACTTTTTTCTGGGGAAATTCTATGCCACCCCAAGGACCGTGCCCAGATGATGTGACAACCCGTGATTGATTAAAACTGTGGGCCCCATATTCTGCCATGCCACCCCAGGGCAGTGCCCTTTGGGTAACATAGAACTTACCCTTTTTCTGTAGTTTCTGTGCTTTAACTTTATAGAGCGAGGAGAAGTGGAGAACTACGCGACATAGTATTAGAGACCTTCGTCCTATCTTGTTATTTTATTTGCTTCGATAACAACTTTTTATGCTGCAATTAGCTGCTTAGAATACGGTGGTCGGTGTAGCTACATATTAGTCATTCAGATTTCAGACAGAAACTTTAAAACAAATTATCTCAATAATTTAAAATAACAGTTGAGATGCAATATTTAATCCACCATAAAGTGGAACATGTTGATATGTCAAAACGCCTTACTTCAATATAACGATATTTTCGACCTTTAACTGTGTATATACAACGGGACCAAATAACCGAGGAAGCAGCAACCACGTTCTGCGTTGGGCTCAAGATGGTGAGGTGATCCAATCGACAGCAACGAAGGTATTGTATCGTGTGTATGTTCCCATATGGTGCAACAAGCGTCGACTCGTGAATTCCAATGTGCCGCTTGTTTAGACAGGGTATCAGAGGAAAAATCAAGGGATAAGCCAAGAGTGGCATTTTTAAGCAACGTTTTCTGTAAAAAACATACTTTTTTCTTATAACTTTTCTAAGTCGCTTCAGCTTGTCTGCCATTCAAAATAAGACGACTTAACACATACAAACAGATAAGTGTGTATGCGCGCACGAAGATGCCATAATATTTCAAGGACCACCAGCACTATGCAAGGATTTTGTAAATAAGCTGGTACACAATCACTGGCTAGATAGTGAGAATGCTCTTCCTGATATAGGAATAGATGCAATTACCCAAATCACCTCTGGAAGATCTTAAAATAATGGCACAAAGGAAGTGCCATTATTGACATTGTTGAGAAGGTGAAAGTTGTTGATTTACTTCCTTTGTGGTGTGAAGTAGGAGGAGAGGTCTCACTTTAGAGTCCATTGTAGAATGTTACACAAAAGCTTAACCCTAACCTTAGGGGATCACACCAGGATTCGGGGTGGAAGACAGGGCTTCATACATGCTAGCCTAACACCCCCGGGAAGAACAGGAACTGGTAATTTGGTTCTATATATATATATATAGTTCAACACAACAAGGGCTTGCATTGATGTTAATTTGACATGGAACCGAACTTGAAGGGCTGAATTACATTCATGTTCCTACTTCCTATATTGAAGGGCATCGAGACAATGTAGAGTTAAAGGAGGAGCTACACACTATAAAGAACAGGATGCGATTTTTACAATTATTACACTATATTTACATTTAAAGAAATTAATTGGTTATGTCATCAAGCAGTAAATAACTCTCCATGCTGGCCTTCTGAAACATGCTAGTAGACCGGCAAATACATAACTAGAGAAAATCAAAGCATAAAGCAATTTCAAAATCTCATCCTCAGGATAATCGTGGATACCAAAAACATAGAACTCGGATAAAAAACGAAATCGATGAAATCTCATGAGATTGATTAGTTGATTGGTCTACCAAGTCTCGCGCATAAAGCGTAAGGAGCACTATTACAGATTCAAAACCATAAAACTGAAAGCTTGAAAACGAAACCCTAGAAACGCCATCAGAAAGGGGGGTTTACTTAGATCTCTGCCTCATCTTTCGGCGCTTCCTCTTCAACCTCCTCATGCGCTTCTTCTTCCACTGTTAACAATCAATCGCAAAACAAAAAAGAAATATGACATAAACTGTAAATCGATGGAGGAAATTCATTAATTCTTTCAAAAAAAATAGTGCTTGATTAGATACCTTGGCTCTCATATCGAACGAGAAGATGCAATCAAAAGCTCCGAACGCCTCTCTTTGTCACAGACGATGATAAAAAGGTGGGTGGCTGCAGAATATCGTATTAGGGTTTTGCTGCTTAATATATAAGAGGTCTTGAAATTTGGATGGGCCTTTTAATCTTTAGGCCCATCCATATTGGTAATGGGCCCGGCCCCACCCATTTCTTTCCACAATATTTATAAGTTCTAGGTCGTAACCAATACATCGGATTTCTCTTTTCTGGGCATCATCTTTATCATGTTTTTATTTGATTTGATCTCATGTCTTCCTATCCGGCCTGGTTGTTAATGGTTGAAGTGTTAAAATGTGATAGATATATATCCAAGAAACTTCGTTGCAAATGAAATACGATGAGATGAGATTACGATTTACAACGGATCTAGAAACTTTTTGTAAACGAAATAAGATATTCATTTAAAACATATTCGTTCATTTCATATAATATTTCAAAGTATATTGTTGATATTTATTTTTTTCGACACAACGACAAACCTGCAACAATTTTAACACAGGTTATATATATCCAAGCAAATCAATCAGTGTTTTGATTTCATTACAACCAAGCAAATATGAAACAAAAAGAAAATGAGTGTTATAAACAACGACGAAAGAGGATGAGTTTGAAGCATATATTGAAAATCGTAACAGTCAGGATCGGGAGGAGGATGATGATGATAATCAAATGTACAGATAATCAATATTTTCGTTAAATCTCATAAACTAATCCTCCGGCTCAACAAACTGGTATATATTTGTTATTTTTTTTTTTTTTGATTGGATATATTTCCTTAACTTGATAGTTATAAGTTGAATAAAATAAATATAGATATTTCATACTATCCAAAAATAATAGTGACATTATAATCACGTGAAAAAAAAAGAAGAAAACTCGTCTATATTTTAAAAATTACAGAAGTTTAACCGTATTATTTTCGAACATTGTCTTATATTTATTTGTCACACACACCCCGCATATTGCAATTTTGAAAATATTTTGATTATTTGGGGAATAGTTTAAGTTTTTGCCAATTATATTTGGAATTATAATATAATATAAAATAACTTTCCATGAAGGAAAACAAGGAAAAACGATATTAAATTGCAATTTAAATCAAAGTGACACGAGACCCAGTTCCAGCTCAGAAACTCTGCGCCGGAGGCTTTCCCTTTTCTCCGCCTCCGACTACCGCCGCTGCTAACCCTTCGTCGGAATCCTACTATCCACTCCACCCCCGGTTCTTTAAATTCTCCGCTCCGATATTGGAAATCATATCTCTTCCAGTTACCCTTCGGAAAGTATCACAATTCGAATCTTTTGGTCAACACATCGATCAAGAACAACTCCGCATTTTCTCCGTTTATGCAGACAGTGTGCATTTTGCGATACGCTTGATATATTGGTTGATTTTTTCTTTATAGAAAAGAAATGGCTCTCTCAATCTCCGACTTGCCTGCGATGTATACACTGCTCACCAATTCGTTGAGTGGTGACATAAGCATACGCAAGCCTGCCGAAGATGCTCTGGCGCAGTTCGAGAGCAGACCTGGTTTCTGCTCTTGTCTAATGGTACAGGAGTGTTTGTGTTTGTACGCGTTGTTTATGTTTGTGTTAATGCACGTGAGAAGTGATGTGTTGCTAAGATGTCGGACTTTTTTTATGAGGTTTTTTTGTATCGTACAGGAAGTTATAGCAGCTAAAGATTTAGTGCCACAGGCTGATGTGAGATTATTGGCGTCAGTGTATTTCAAGAACAGCATCAATCGGTATTGGAGACATAGGCGTGATTCCACGTATGCCATTCGTATTTTTTGAGTATCTGTGTTTATCTCGGTGCTTGTGTTCTTTGTTTTTCGATATCTACTCGTGTTGTTTTATCTGAATGTGACAAAAAGGAGAAATGGGTTGGAAATGGTCTAAAATTGTCTTTGGTTAAACAGCTTGTACTTTTCGTTAGTCACTTTGGTTTTGGTGACAATATATAATTCCATGATTGATGAATTACATCTTGTTATTGAATGTGTAGTTTGATCATTATTCATTTTGATTTCATCTCGAAGATAACTTAAATAAAATGCTATAGCCCCTGTATTTCTGGTGGATATTGATGAAAGTATGTGTGGGTGTCAACCCTGACCAAGGGAGTATGCAAAGGTTTTGAGAGCAGTTTTGTTTTAACCTTATATTATCCCTCCCTTTAGTCGGGCTGTGTTTATTTCGTTTCTTTATTTTATTGGAGTAGATTGATGTTCAGGTTTTGTGCTGCATCTGATTATAAAATGCCTTCACAGGGGAATGAGCAATGAAGAAAAAATACATCTGAGGCAAAAGCTGCTGTCACACTTAAGAGAAGAGAATTATCAGGTGATACATATATTGATCGCTGGTAATCCACTTTGAATTTTATCTGTTTGCTTACAGTTCCCTAAAACTAGTTGTGTAGTAGTCTGTGCCAAAGCTTAAACTACAGCATATTTATTGCTGTTGATATTGCTGCCGATACTACCCGCACGGAATTGGAAGTTTTTTCTAATTTGTCTTCTCAAGCAGTAGTCATGTTTCATATGTTTTCTTCTTTTGGTTGTGTTACAGATTGCTGTGACATTGTCCGTTTTGATCTCGAAAATTGCTCGCATTGACTACCCAAGAGAATGGTATGACTCTCACCTGCTTTGTCTGCTAGCGCCTAGTAACTAATGCAGAGAATTTAGTTGGAGAAATTTTGTGATACCAGTATCACTGTTTTTTAACTTCTCAGTTCTTGGAGGAAAGAAATAGTCAGATATTTTTTCTTTCCTTAAATAAACAAACAAACTGTATGTGATGCTGTGCTGAATCCTACAGTATGGTCTAGGCGGGATTGGCTTTTTCAATACTTTAATCAGTTGGCACTTGTAGATATCTTTATTTGTCCATGGTCAGCATCTTAGAATTGTGATAGAAACTCACAGACACTATAAAAGAGGAGTCAAAAGGTTTTGTTGTGGATTTGAAATGAAAAGCTTTAATAGTGGGGGGAGCAGATTTCTTATTATATTTATAATTTATTTATCCCATCTTTTCATTCTTGAAAATATGGTATGATATTGATGAAACTGGCCGCAGCCCAGATTAAGGAACTGATATTATTTTTCTCAAATTTGCTGGTTAATTATTCCTTCTTATAATGTAATATCTTGTTTTGTATTTCCAATCTTCAGTCATATCTCAGTGAAGCTTTTATAACATTTGTATAGTGCCTTGTGTAATATTGTTGATTTTTTGCAAAACTGCTCTCTGTTTATTCCTCCTGTGTATTATGCCTACTGATTCAAGTTTGGATACAGGCCAGACTTGTTTTCTGTGTTAGCTCAACAGCTTCAATCAGCGGATTTATTAACTTCTCATAGAATACTTATGATTCTTTTCCGGACATTGAAGGAGTTGTCGACGAAACGACTAACGTCTGATCTGAGGACCTTTGCTGAGGTGCACTAGTTTAATTTTGTTTATTATTTTTGGAAATGCCTGTGTGTGCGCATTTCATGATTTGCATTTTGATAAAGTTGCATTAATTTAAAATTTGGATGCTGGGGCATTAATATCAAATGTGCTAAGATTGTTGCAAAAACAGAGTCCATATGGTGATTAAAGATCATCAAAGAAGCTCCATTTATCATGTAAAAGTATATTCACGTCTGCTTTTGTCATTTGATTTTTTTACTGGAGTCTTGATTTATGGATTTGTTGTGGAGTTATTATGTTGACAATACCCTGGTGAAATTGTGTTCCTTAATGTAGAAGAACCTTTATAATTTATAGTCATATTATTTCCAATCTACTTCTTTTCTTCTTATTTCGTCGGAAATCAGATAAAGACAATTCCTATTTGATATAGCTATTTGTGCTAGTATTTTACGAAAGCTGATGTGAGCTGAATTGATCTTAAAGATTTGAATGTAAATTTTTGCACTTTATTTTCTAATTTCTATAAACGGTCTCACTGTAATACTGTATGCAAAATTGGGTGGACTGATTAAGTGCTATCCTTGTCATGCCGAATAATTTTTTATAAAGGATGGGGCAAGTGTCACTGAATATTTCAACTTTTTCATTTGTCAGATAGCATCCCAGTTCTTTGATTACAGTTGGCACCTTTGGCAGACTGACGTGCAGAATATATTGTCTGGTTTTTCATTGCTTGCTCAAAATGCTTCTGAGTTGAATCAGGATGATATTTACTTAACCTGTGAAAGATGGTTCCTGTGTTCAAAGATTATACGGCAACTTATAATTTCGGGGTTCCCAAGTGATGCAAAGTCTATGCAGGTGAGGTCTTATCAATCCAGCTCTCTTCTTCTTCACTGTCTGTATTGTTTTTTTGTCTCTGATCACTGATGATCAAAACAAGTTTACTTCATTTATGAAATTGTTGCCTTACAGGAGGTGCAACCTGTCAAGAAGGTTGGTCCTGTTGTGTTAAATGCTGTCCAATCATTTCTGCCATACTGTAAGATCTCAGCTCTTGAATTAAGTCTTATCAATTGTTCCTTGCTAGATATTCAAAGCCTCTTCTAAATAAATTCAAGGGCTGTAAATGTTAAAATTGTTCCGATTTATAATTCATATGCAGATTCATCTTTTCAAGAGAAGCATCCCAAATTCTGGGATTTCCTGAAGAAGGCATGTACAAAGTTGATGAAGGTTTTAATTGCAATTCAGCACAGGCATCCTTACTCATTTGGTGACAAAAGTGTCCTTTGGCCTGTTGTTGACTTTTGCTTGAATAAGATCACAAACCCTGAGCCAGATAATGTCTCGTTTCAAGATTTTTTGATTCAGTGTATGTCAATGATGAAATCTATTCTTGAATGTAAAGATTACAAGCCAGTCATGACTGGTCGTGTGATGGATGACAATCGAATGACCTTTCAAGAGATGAAGAAAAATGTATCTAGTACAGTTGCTGGTGTCTTGGCTTCTCTTCTGCCTAGTGAGCGTGTGGTTCTATTGTGTAACATACTGATAAGGAGGTAACAACGAAGACATGTAAATATGCTTTATGTTTTTGTGACCTCTGCATTCTTTAGGCATTTATCATCTCTATCAGATCAAATATGTGCCATGTCATCTTTAATTTGGTTCTTTCTTTGCTTCATTTTTCTCAGTCCTCCGTTATTTCTTAGCAGGTACTTTGTTTTAACCGTCAGTGATATGGAAGAATGGTACCAGAATCCCGAGTCTTTTCACCATGAGCAGGATTCTGTCTTGTGGTCAGAGAGATTAAGACCATGCGCAGAAGCATTATACATTGTTTTGTTTGAGAATCACAGCCAAGTGGGTCTTTGTGACACTTTTAAGTTTATTTTCTTTTGTGTTGACATGTCTGGAAGTGTTGTGCATGCTCATGGTCATTTTTCACCGTTTCAGCTCCTGGGTCCTGTCGTGGTTTCCATTCTTCAAGAAGCAATGAATGAATGCCCTTCTTCTGGTAATGAAATAACTCCATCCTTGCTTCTGAAGGATGCTGCTTATGGTGCTGCTGCATATGTCTACTATGAGCTTTCGAATTATTTGAGCTTCAAAGACTGGTAAGTCGTTAAATTATTGGTGTCAAGTAGATTCCAGTTACACAAATTGGTCAATGTTGTCTTCTGGTCACTCTTTTTACAATGGAGAACTCTGATTTTTTTCCAATGGCATCTTGGATCTGTGAATACAGATGAGTGCTAATTACTTGATGCATATTTTTGTACAAATATAATGCTCCTTCAACGTATGCTTTTGAAGTTGGGGTTACTTGGGACAAGCAGTTAATAGACATGATTTTTTTTTCCTGGAAATTTTATTGTAAAAGATACATATAAGTCAGTAGCTTCCGCCCACTGCTTCCACACAAGACAGGAGTAGATGTGAGTGTTTGGTCCAGTTGCCGGCTGGAATTTATATAGATGACCGTCACATGATGCTAGCTAAATTTAAACCTAGCAAGTTTCAGTCCTAATTTTCCTTTGTTGATTTATGGACAATTACTTCATTGATATACCCTAGCTTGACTGATTCAGATTCCTACCGACTTCTAATGTTTATTTCGACCATTGTATCTCTGTTCTTAACTGCTTTTTTGAATCCATGTTTGTATTCTTTTATTAAGCTGTACAATTACCAAAGATCTTTTTACGGCAGTTTCTATTGTCTGTGTCTACATTATTTACTCAATCAATGCTTATTACATTCTACTCCATATCCTACTTATTTATTTATTTGTTTCATGACTTAATGAGAATTCCATCACCCTCTTATGCAGGTTCAATAGTGCATTATCTGCTGAACTCACAAATGACCATCCGAATATGCGAATTATACATAGAAAAGTTGCATTAATTTTGGGGCAATGGGTTTCAGAGGTAATAAAACTTCTTGATATATTTGCATTTATCATCACTTTTTCTTATTTCTTGCACTTATACTTTTGTTGGTTGCCTCTGCTTTTGAATGGATAATTTTCTTATTTTAGTTTATTTAAACGAGGTTGGTACAAAAGTTAAAATGCTCGTTGATCAGTTATCTGTTTAGATGAACTATCAGATATTGAGAGTATTCATGTATGGAAAAAGTTGAATTTAAGCACTGTTGGTCAGAAAATCTGTGCATTCATGTGTCTGAGATAGCAGTTGGTTCTTAATTATGGTGACCTCGAAATCTCAGTCTCTAGTTTAGTCATAGTATGTTTTGTATTCTGGCTTGCCAATTCCCAAAGGATTAGGTTTCTTTTTTTCCTTTTTTTTAAAGAACTAGGATCAGGTATTCTTGAATTATATCAAATTAAATTAGTTGTGTTTTGACTCTGAAGCTCTGGAGCTGGTGCAGACCCAAAGAAGGGTCTAGACTAGTCTAGCCTTTCTATGTGGTCCAGCCCGATGGTTCAATACCAATTATGAAATTCTTATGGTTCAGAAGTCACGTTTAGGTTTTCTTTACCCCAATCGTTGCATCGTTTGACTGATCGCCTCTCATTGTTTCGTGCCTTGGTTATTTTCCTTCGCTCCGTCTAGTTTTTATTTTGCTGGATAGTTAAAAAGAGGGAGAAAATGTTCTGAAAATCATAAGGCTTGAGAATTGAAATATATGATAACTCAATTACCGAAGAGGCAGTCGCAGCTTTACGTAAATCTTGATCTAAATCCTAATTTCTCATGCTTTTTATACAGTGTGTGATTTCTTTCTCCTTTTTGTTTGATTCTGTTAGTGAAAAATAGTTTTTCCACTCATTTGATTCTGCTTGAGTTTTGGTTTGTTTATTTAAGCATGTGATTTGTGAATTAAGAATCGTGATACAGGTTAATTATGGCGATTCTGTTTTTGGGTTTCTTTTATTTTTCTAAGCATTGTGATTTGAGAGTTATATGTTCAAGATTGTTATGTAAGTAAGTTGAATCAAAGAAGTAAAGTCCTTCCAGTTTTGCTTTTAACCTTATCGATAAATCTTGAAGGAAAAAAGTAAAACTATGATGCAATATACGGGTTAAATGATAGAATAATTGTTGATTTGATTATTTTGTACAGGATCTTTGTTAGATATTACTTAGGTGATTTAGATGTACAAAACTAAAGTTAAAAATAGTACTTTGCATAAGATGGGTTAATTATTTCATTGTAGATTGTATTATTACTTGTTTTGACTAGAACAATTCAATAAATGATGAATTCGTAACCAAACAGAATATCCTTGTTTCGCCCTGGAGTCTTGGTAAAAGGAATGAATAACTAGAAATTTGTAGGATTTTTGCGGATTAGAATTAAATTATTAAATGGGTGTCCCTGTTGTGAAAAGTTTGAAATAAATTTCGTTTGTATCTTACTCGATTATGTCATTCACTTTAAGCTGTCAGCTATATCAAATTGATTCCGTGTCCTCGTGTTTCAGATTCCTGGTGACATGTCTAAGTTTGAGATGTTGCTAGATTGGCATTAAATCACTTGATAATATCACACAGACATCTATCGAAAACAATTCTGATCCCATTTTCAAAAGTTTTCGACAATTCAAACTTTTTTGTTGATCGACTGCACGAATCCAATTAAATATATGGTAAGATATGTAAAAATAAAGGACTGCCCAATAAGATTGGCCATCTGAAAGTTTTATCTGAGAGGTAAATAAATTTTTCGAATGAATAATCAGCTTGACTTTCTGATGTTCAATGTTGCATGACATATGACATGGTTTGAGTGAGTTGTATCATCCTCTTAGATGATTTTATTGCAGCTTGTCGTCACCTTTATTGCAGTTGCAACTGAGAATTGGCTCCTGAGTTTTTTTTTCTCTACAGATTAAAGACGATACTAGAAGACCAGTATATTGTGCTTTAATAAAATTACTTCAGGAGAAAGACCTGTGTGTTAGGGTATGATGCATTTTGAAAAATCCTCTGCAGTTTCTTGTTATAAAAAATTGTTTCATTTCGCAGATTTGATTATTTTTTGGCTTTTTTTTCAGCTGGCAGCATCACGATCCTTGTATTTTCATATTGAAGATGCCAATTTCTCAGAGCAGGAATTCTCTGATCTTCTTCCAATGTGCTGGGACTCCTGTTTCAAATTGGTGGATGAAGTCCAAGAGTTTGATTCAAAAGTTAGTTACTCTCTCATTGTTTCAGGTTTTTCAAGAAGTTCAACTTGATATATGATGACAAAGATACCGTGCACTAATTTTCTTCGGCAGTCTCTCAATCTTATTTTAACTAGGGATTTAGGTTTCTTTCAAATTTCTTGTTGGGTCATTCAGCCTTCCACCATACAGGTCAATTTTCTAATTACAATTTTATTCAAATTATGTATCAGGTTCAAGTGTTAAATACGATTTCTTGTCTTATTGCACGGGTGACTGAAGTCTTTCCTCACTCAAACAAGTTGATGCAGTTTTTCCAGAAGGTACCGTGTTTGCACTTGTGTGCATTTTTTCCAAAATGACACGTTCTTCTTTTGTACAGTTGAGTGGACTTGACCGAAAAATCTTGTTATTAACTTACATTGCCTTCAGTTTTGCAGCATCCTTGTTTATTTCTGTAAAGCTTGAGTAAGTTTCATTGAGGCGCTGACCTGCTGTTGTAATGAATTTCTGGTTGGTTTTATTTGAGTTGAATGTTGTCACAGGGAATATATGACTTCATCTTAATCACATTCATTTGGCCTACACTCTCTAGTAGACTGCATTAGCTTGTGCAGATATTGTTTTCCTGTTGTGTTGTAATGAAATATAAAGAGTGGTTTGCTTCTTGAAATATGCACAAACCCATTTGAGCATACAATTTTTCTCCCTTTTTGGTTCATTATTCCCATCATTTCATATTGCTTTGTATTGACTTAGTTTTCCATAGGTCTGGGAAGAATCTTCTGGTGAAAGCCTGCTGCAAATTCAGCTTCTCACGGCTCTGAAAAACTTTGTCGTTGCACTTGGTTATCAGTCGTCTTTATGTTACAACATGCTACTGCCCATTTTACAAAGTGTAATCAATGCAAATAGCCCTGATGAACTTTTGGAAGATAGCATGCAGGTCAGTTTAGAGCAAGCATTTTTTAATGAATTTTAAGAGAATTCCTTAAAAGCAAAAATGTCAAACTTCGCTTCCTTTTGTTCTGTATCATTATCATGCAGTTATGGGAAGCCACTCTTTCTCATGCCACCTCAATGGTTCCTCAGCTGTTGGGGTATTTCCCGTGTCTGGTGGAGATCTTGGACCGAAGTTTTGATCACTTAAAGGTATGCATGGAAATTCCTTTTGCTCTTTCATCTTTTTTAAAGAATAATGTCCTGAAGTCTTAACTCAATTTACAGGTGGCTGCCAGCATCATTGAAGCCTACATACTTCTTGGTGGAATAGAATTCCTCAATATGCATGCACCAACTCTTGCTAAACTTCTTGATTTAGTTGTTGGTAACGTCAATGACAGAGGGTTGCTTTCAATTGTTCCACTTGTGGATATTTTAGTTCAGGTAGTTGATTCCTGACACAATGCTGCGAAATTTGTTTCTCTTGACAAAGCATCATATTACCGGTGAAAGCTGGTCCTTATATGCTAAAATAGCATCTTTTAATTTTCACAAGTGGTTTTCTTTTTTTTTTTTTTTTTTTGAAAGTGTATGGTATATGTAAATCTTCTTGGAGTGTCTAGCAAGGCTTGGGTATCATCAACTATCTTACCCCTTGCCTGTGAATATTATCATAACTGAAACTGGATTCATAAAGTGCTATACTCAGTCAAACAAATATAAACGATTAATTGTCGCTCGCTCAGTGCATTTTCATCGGTCATCAGTTGATACAGTGAATGACTTTCATCTGATTCTTGTATCTGCAGTGTTTTCCTTCTGACGTGCCCCGATTAATCAGTACCACTATATTGGTAAAAAGAGTTCATCTCTTTCTTCGATATTAGTGCTTATTCTTCATATCTGGAATTCAGATTTTGCTGATTTTTGTCTAGAAATTAATTGTCATATGCCTGACTGGAGGAGATGATCATGAACCTTTGAAGACAGCCGTGAAAGCATCTTCAGCAGCCATACTTGCAAGGATTTTGGTCATGAATACTAATTATCTAGCACAATTAACATCAGAACCATCACTGTTAGCACATCTCAAGGAAGCTGGATTTTCGAATGACGAAAACATATTGCTTTGCCTGGCTGATGTATGGCTGGACAAGGTGAGTGTATAGATTCTATCATTTTGATTTTGATGATTTTGAACTCACCTCTGAATTGTCTTTGTTTTCCGTATGTTTATAAATATGATTACCATTATTACATGCTATATTTCAATCATCTTTTCATTTTTCAGAAATGGTACTTATCGCAGTGGCTATATTTTTTCTGTTGCTTGTGCGATACTTTCTGTTGAATGAAGATTCTGTTCTGGTACAAATGGTGTTCTGATAGTCATTGCTTAAGATCATAATAGTTGTCGTCGTGACGTCACTTGGTTGCACTCTGGGTACATGGACCACAGTTATATGCTGTTTACTGGCCATTTATGATTTCTCTTTTGTGGGTTTGCAGGTTGATAATGTTGTGTCCACTCAAAGAAAGACCTTTGCCCTAGCACTTTCTATAATTTTAACTTTGAGAATGCCTCAAGTACTTGAAAAACTTGATCAAATCCTAAGGTATTCATCTTCTTCATTGTTAATGATGAAAAATTCTGCTGAAAAATGTGTTGATATTATGGGGTTTTTTGGTTCTGGATGTAGTGTATGTGCCAGTGTCATACTGGGTGGAAGTGAGGATTTAACTGAAGAAGAATCAAGGTTTGATCTGATGTTTTGGTTTTCTTCTCAGTATACTTTTTGACATCTCTTGAATAAAGCCTTGATATACCTTTTCTAGTTTGGTAATCAAATTCACTTTTGGTACTATAGTAGCGATAATATGCAATCTAGCAAGCTGCAGCTCCCCAGTAAAGAGGTTAGGAAGAGACAGGTATACTGTTTTTCTCAAGATGCAGTGTTGGTTTGATTAATAATTTTTTACTGAATCATGTTTCATGTCAGATCAAATTCTCTGACCCGATAAACCAAATGTCGTTGGAGAACTCTGTGAGGGACAATCTTCAGACTTGTGCTGCTCTTCACGGAGAATCATTTAACACCGCCGTGTCTAAGATTCATCCTGCCGCATTTGCACAACTGAAGCAGGCTTTGAACATGACATAAAGTTTGCTCGAAGCTTTTACAGGAAAATCAGGGCTTGCTTAATTTCGTGAGAGCTTGTGAAAATTGAAAGAATATGGGTAAGCAGCTTGTTTCCCTAAATTCTGCTCCTGTGAAAAGAGAATGTCACATATGTATACATGAGTGCTGTAAGCATTTGATCTTTTAAGAAGATACACTAATCAAAGGATTTTGCTCGAGTACTATCTTAAAGACGTAGTTTGTCAAAGACACATGCATGTGCAGCAATATCTACATACCATTCCTTTTTTATGTAGTTTTTACTCTGTTCGACAGGTGAGGTTGACGCTTCAATTTTGGGACGGATAAAGTACTTCATCGCACACTCTATTGGTTTCTTTTTGTTTGGTTCGCTTCCATTGAGCAGAATTTTTGTAGGTATATTGTCAAAAGGGCACACCTTTGTGCATGGTATATAGTGTGATCCCTGCATGTCAGTTTTTTAGGCATAAGGGTGAGTTTTGAGCTGTTAGGGTCCGTATCAAATACTGCAGAGGAATGAGTGGACAAATTGTATCGCATCGATGTCACCTCGGATCTGGAAAGTACCAATTATTGTTGTTTTTTCCTCCTTTTTCTTTTCGAAGGTTGGTTTTGTTGATTGTAATGCAATTGGTGTAACATTTTACTCTATTGAGACTTGAGAGTTTAAAAAGAAATGTCAAAACAAAAGGAAACGTTCAATCAAAGAAAATGCGTTTATTTTTTGTTGAAATGACATGCACGATAGGATATTGTCCACAAATTCACTCCAGATTTCAATTGGAAATGCTCATATTATTATTATGATTATTTTTATAATGAAATACTTATTTCTTTGCCGGCAAAACATATTTTACAGAAATTTCAACCAACTGAAAAGGGGATGATTGGAATTACATTGCTCAGAATTACAAAGAAAGGTTTACTTCAGACCTTTCGGTAGATCGATATTTTCTTGTTCTTCCCTCCGCCATACTTTTCTGATTTCAGGGCTAAAGATGCTCAGGCATTTGATCTCAAGATCAGCTACCGTCTTTGTGTGTGTATAAAGCACAAGCAAATAATCTACATTAGATGTCACAACCACAAGAGTTACAAGTAGTTCAATCCAAAGCAAACATTTATCCAGATTACCAATCCACCAAGTCCCAAAATTCTACCAGTTAAATTTTATGCATGCCAAGAATGATAAATTAATTGTAATTTAAGGCTTAATGGATTTCGAACTGACTCCCAAGTAAATCAGCCCCATAAACCAGCCATGCAGCCTAAAGCAATATTGGCAACAGGGAAAAGAGGAAATCAATAGCAGTATCGATCACCTCGGCAAAGTTGCCCTTTCCAAATACAATTAGGAAAATCAAAGAACCAAAGACAAAAAAAATTATCCAACTAGAAAAATCCCTTCCCATGATTTTTAAAAAAAATCCAAAAATTTAGCAAAATATAAGAAAAAGAAATTCAAAACCAAAAATACCAAACAAAAAAAAAAATTTAATCTCTATCAGAGTAACTATGACTAGAAAGAGCAGCATCGGATGCAAGATCCATAGCCCATGAATAATAGCATCATCATGTAGAGTATCGTTCTCAATTCCCAAAAAAAGGGTTAAAAGTAAAACAAAAATGACTCAGAATCGACTGAAAATTTCAAATACAGGACCGAGGAATGTAATAGATTTATGAAAAAATTGAAGATTTTAAAGCTACCATACTCAACGTCGGCTCCGCAGAGAATAGTGGTGAGGTTTGCGTCGTTGGCCGCTAGATTTATATAGTGTCATCCTGGCATTACGAATCCAAAATCTCGAATTAGGGTTTCACCAATATATGAGCCCTAATTGCATTGATTTACAGGTTTGGTTGATTTGGGCCAATTTAGAGATACACAACCCATGGACATAATATAGGGCCAGACTGAAGCCTCAAAATCAAAAAAATATGTGGCTTGCCACTAAAGTAATAATATTTATTATTATTATTTTGAAAATATAAAATATATAAAGTAGAAAAATTGTTTTTTTTTTTACATGTATATTTGTTTTTTTGGGATTTCGGTATTTTATGTTGTTATATTTCAATTTTAGTTTTTTATTTTTTTTTTCGACAATTTTAGTCTTTTTCAGACATGACGCTGATATTAGGGGGGGCAATCGGGTCGGGTAGTTCGGGTCCCGACCCGAACCGAATCCGATCGGGTGAACATTTCAGGTAGTTCGGTTTTTAAATCGAGTTCGGGTACGATATATACTTAGTCGGTTCGGGTTTGGGTAGTATTTTACTACCCGATCGGGTACCCGTTTACTATTCATATATATATTTTGAAAAAAATGATATGGGCTAGTAATATTTGTTTTGGACTTTACAAATTACAATTACATAGCCCATTAGTTTTGTAAGTTGTGACCCAAAGAGGCAGCAAATTGAGAAGGCAGGCAGAGCCCCAAGTCACACTCGCCGACTCGCCATCCTTGTTCTTCCAATTTCCATGGGAGTGTTCACTTGTCAATTCATCGATATCACACACACACCATCGATTCACAGTAGAAACTTGATTCTTGCTATGGTAAGTGCTCGATACTCCATGGTTTCGAAAATTAGAGAGCATTTTGCTCTGTTGTGTTTTGATTGTGAAAGAGGTCTAACAGTGTGTGTTGTGTGTATGAGATGAAGATGAAGAGGAAGAGGAGTGCTTTCTTTTCTTCTGGATGGATCACACAACATGGATGAATTTGTACCTGAGAATTGTGAGAATTGTCTTCGTGTGTGTGTGTTGTGAGGGGAAGAGGAGTGCAGGTTGAGTGCGTGACTTTGAAGTTGACTTGTATCATTTTTCTACCGGATACCCGAAACCGAACATACTCGAAACCGATTTAATTGGATATCCAACTAATCGGGTATCCGACCCGAATAATCCGAAATTCGAATAACTCGACCCGTGCCCATCTCAAGCTGATATGACATCAATAAAGAGTTGACGTTTAAAGTGGTACATTAGCATTTTTTTTTTATAAAAAATAACTAAAATTGACAAAAAGCAAAAGATGTGAAATAAATTAAAATTTAAAAACATAGATTACCTAAATTACAAAGTTACAAAATTATAAGATTACAATTGCAGTTTTATTTTGGCAAAAATTCAAATACTTTGGGTCCACGATGATACATAGACAAGAATATAAAAGTAGATTAACATCATCGGTAGACTTTTCAAAGCGAAAAGGCTGGTAGGTTGGGAAGAACCGAAGAAGCAAGGTTGCCGTCTTCTGCAATAAAAGTTATTATGCTAGTTTTTTATTTTATTTATTTATTTTTATTATTATGCTAGTTCTCCCCGTAAATAATGCATATCTTTTTTATATATATAAGAAAATTATTATTTTATTTCCAATATTTTATAAATTGAAGTTAGTTTTAAGATTTCGAAGTTAGAAATGTTCAATTCTATCTCCTTATATTTTGAAATTAATAAAAAAAAATGATATCTTTAAGACCATATATAGCATGATAAGATAATTCGTCCAGGAGCTCACAATTTACGTACACAGTATAGTTTCACAAAAATTAAACGAGCATAGAGATATGTTTGGAATAAGTAAATTTTAATCCGGATTTAACTTAATTTTGATTGTATTCTAAATTCATCATGGTTGGTTAGATTTTTTTAAGAAAAAAAAATACAAAGGGACGTTAAATTAATTCATATTCTCTTAATTTGCGTTTAGATTTATGAATGGATTTCAAATCAAAGCATAGATTTGAAATGATTAAATTGAGGCATGGACTTGAAAATTGAAGCAAAAAATATACTTAGCTAGCATAATGTTGTGTTTGGATGTAAGAATTTGATTTGTGACGAAAATTTGATTTGGTAAGAGATATGAAGAGTTAATTTGAAATAACAAAAATCTTGGGTGAATTCAAATCAATCATATAATCACTATTAATCACTATTGCATTTACACAAGTTAAATCGGGGTAGATTTGATATTTATCTGACATAAATTCATTTAAACAATCAAATGATTTGAAATTCATATATGATGGCTAAATTTCTAATTCTAAAGCCCACAGATGACCTCATAGTTTAATTTGTTCTATTCTTAAGTTTAATTAGTTGCAAGGTCAACTTCTTAAAAGTCATTAGATCTAAATTTCTACGGAGTTTGATCTTTTCCTTCATTGGAAAATATTTATTTAAATATTATATATGAAGGTCATATTGTTAGGGAGAACGTCTCAACAAATACTTCACTTCAGAGACGGCCATCACGATAACTGCCACAAGCAAATTATGTGAAATCTTGATTGGGAAAATTGTTATTTTTTATTGTGAAAGTTTGTTTTTTGTGATTTCGATTATTTATATTATAAAATTTTAGTTTTACAGGGTGTTTGACTAAGTTTATTAAAAATAACGTATAAGCTCTAGGAGTTTATAAGCTGTTAAAGTATTTGGATGAACTTATTTAAACAACTTAAAGATGTTAATGTGTTTGATATTATAAAATCTTTTAATTTTCAAAATTACCAAAAATGATATAATACTATAAAAGTAATGTAAATAGTAATATATATACAAAAATAATTTAAATTTATCATAAATTTTAAACATATATTAAAAAATAAAACTATTTTTAATTTTAATTAAGAATTTTTTTGATAAATTATGTAAAAAAAATAAGCAAATAGCATTGTGTAAATTTAATAAAATATATGAGGATAATATAAAGAAATCATATATTAAAATAAGATATTTTTTAAAAAAAGTAAGGGTGATTTCACTTTTTGAAAAATAACTTATAAGGTGTTTGAAAAAAAAATTGTTAAACAAATTGAAAAAATTTATAAGCTCTGAAACATCATATGAAACATCATAAGTTGTTTTCAAGAGTTTATAAGCTCTGTCAAACATGCTTTTAGTCATGCATCTTTCTATTTTTGACAATTTTATTCATTTTTTCATTTGAAATACTGGTGTGGTGTTACATATGTCAGTGTCGTGTTATTGCCACAACAATGCCAAGTTGATAAAAAAACTATTTAAAAAAAAAGAAAAAAAAATAGCGAACTCAGAATAAAATTTTACAATATAATAGATCAAAAATTACAAAATAAAAAACATATCGGATCAAAAATGTAATTTTTTCATTTTGATTTATTCTTTCTACTATGATAATTTTTCTTTTAAAAAAATGTTCGACTTATTACTCGATCACTTTCTCAATGCAATCACAAGTTACCATATAATATTCACACTGGGAAAAAAATAATGCAACTTAAAAAAAAAAACATGGACAGCAAATTAAACATATATTGAATACAATATAGTCCATGTAAGTTGATTTTAATATTTAGTCATAAAAGAAAATATCACAAGCTAGGTACAAAAGGTCTCTCGATTATTCAACCATATCGTGTCATTTGATTGAAATTCAAATAATTAATTGCAGTGTTTTATAATTAATTAGTTCATCTTGTCACTTACTTTATTGGTGGATTTGTCGACGGTTTCGTCAGCAGATTGGTACCTCGACCGTAGTACTGTATCGTTATCGAGCGGGCCGGGTCAACTTTATGAAAAAGTACAGATTCTGTTAAAAAATAATAATAACTACTGTTCAATTTGTAATGTTATTGTAATTTAGGGGTTGAATTTAGGGGTTGAATTTAGGGGTGGGATAGGGTTGGGACCCGTTCCGTAAACCCCTACCCAACTCTCGTTCCAAAAAGAATCGGAAAACTTTTTTTTTTCTTTCGATCCCGTATCAGAAACATTTTGAAACCCGACTATTCGGGATCCCGTAGGATAGGGAGAGAAAATCCCGAATTTTTTTTCATGTTCAAGATTTCGTTCAAAAATAAAAAAAAAAAAGTGATAATTTTATTAAATATACTATTTAGAAACTTATATTTATAAATAAAAATAAATATTCAACTTGAAACATATAATATTAAAATATTTCGGATAATGTTTCAAAGTTTTGTTAGGAGAAAAAATGTATCGGATAATTATTAATAAAATGTTCGGATACAGTTACTAAATAAATTTTGTTAAATAGATTGTCAAATTAATATCTTGAGTCTTGTTCTACATATTTGTTCTAATTAGATACTTATAAATATGAATTAATTAAATTATTAATTTAAATTTTAAAAAAAATACACAAAAATAAAATGACATTTCGTGATTTTATAATTTGATCGTCTCAATAATAAAAATTATGTGAATTAATTCCATAATTAAGTGTTATATGAGTTGAAACCTAATAATATTTAGCTTATTATATTAATAAAGTTATTAATAAAATATATTATTATATTATTTCGGGACGGTTCGGAAATCCCGTCGGGATAAGGTATTATTTTCGATCTCATTCCCGATATTAATCGGGATGAAAAAAATCCTGAAAGTTTGGGTCGAAAAATTTCGAGTTGAGATTTTTTCGGGACGAGAATGAGATGAGATTTGGGAAGAGTCGGGATTTCGGGAATTTTTGCCACCCCTAGTTGAATTAACTTATTGGCTTGAATTAACTTATTGGCTCATTGCCTTCATGTTATTAAAAAAAAAAAAAAAAAAATTTATTGCCTTCATGCATACATCATATTAATATTAATTTATAAAAGTTACATCATGTTACAAAATAATCAAAACTTTTTTCCATATGAAAAGATCAAAGTTTAAAAACGATAATCCAATCAAGTCAAAAGAAACCGAACCTAAATTAAAGTTTAAAAAATCATTCAAACAAAATAAAATCAAACCAAAACGAAACGAAAATTGCAATTTTGATATGATAGTTTTGTCACATTCAGATTTTGGTTCGATTTTTGGCAATTTTAGTTTATTTTCGTCAAAACTATTGATATGACACTATACACATAAGCTCCAGATAAGCGCTGCATTGGTTCTACATCAATTTACATCAATGATTAAAAAAAAACAAATTAACAAATTAAAATCAAAATATGATAATATAAAGTACCAAAATTTCAAAAGATATAAATATTAAATACCAAAAAGCAATTTTCTTTTTTAAAAAATAAAATAATTGAACCTATGTAGATTTATGGTACTTGTCCGTACTCGATTAGAACACACATTTTTGGTTTTCCATTTTCAGCGTTCCTTCTCACAAGCATGTCTCTACGTTCTCTTTTCTTGAACTTAATCATCTTCTTCAATCTTCTCCCATTTGCACACAGCGACATCATCAGCAAGCCGAATTGCCCCAGCAACTGCGGCAACTTAACAGTTCCATATCCATTCGGACTCGGCCAAGGAACAGCCTGTTCCTTCGATTCTTCGTTCGACATAATCTGCAACACTTCATTCAATCCCCCGAGACCCTTTTTTCCTAGCCTCGATCTTGAGATTCTCGACATCAAAGACGACAAGATACGGATCAAGAATCGAGTAGCAGCAAACTGTTTCGACGAATCAGGCAATCAAACGACTTCTTTTTTCGCCTCGTTCAATCTAGCCAACACTTCTTTTGCCTTTTCTGTTGA
Source organism: Henckelia pumila (assembly GCF_033568475.1). Lineage (NCBI taxonomy): Eukaryota > Viridiplantae > Streptophyta > Magnoliopsida > Lamiales > Gesneriaceae > Henckelia > Henckelia pumila. The sequence continues at coordinate 95,083 of NW_027331855.1, read as the reverse complement.
TAACATGTTTACAGTATTGGGGTGCGACGAGTTTGCGCTGATAAACGGTACCGAAAGGCGTAACTTCACTAATGGATGCGTCTCATTGTGTTCCAGCAGGGACGATGTGATCGAGCATGAATGTACTGGGCTTGGATGCTGTCAAACTGTGATCCCAAAAGGTTTACAGAGATTTCGTTTAAGACTACGTTCGTTTTTTAATCACATGGATACAGTAGAGTTCAATCCTTGTGGTTATGCATTTCTTGGAGATCCTGATAGGTTCAATTTTAGTTCGTTTGACCTCTCCGACCTGAGTTTTCGAAACCGGGCTATGGATGATGTTCCTGTGATTCTTGAGTGGGCGATTGGGAGTCAGAATTGTAGTGAAGTTCGGAAATCCGGTAATTTTGCGTGTCTCGAAAATAGTATCTGTGTTGATTCTGAAGCCGGGATCGGAGGGTATCTGTGTGAATGCGCAGAAGGGTATCAGGGGAATCCATATCTCAGTCCAGGCTGCACAGGTACTTAGTTTCTAGAGGATCCATTTTGCTGATTATACTATGTTAATTAATTAATCTTATGTATTTTCCCCAGATATTAATGAATGCGAGAGTAATCCATGTGATGAACATGGGATTTGTGCAAATACACCTGGAAGTTTTACATGTTCTTGCAAGAAAGGATTTTCGGGAAATGGAACAAAACAGGGGCGTGGATGCGTAGCTGAGGACTCCAAGTTTCCAGTTATGAGGTTTTCATTAGGTACTATTTTTCTGCTGGAAACTGATCAAGCACATAATTTTATGCTTCCATAGTTTTCATTGGCCTTAAATAGTATCATTAAATCTTGGATTACCTTTGACTCATCTTTGTTTGTATGTGGATTTTCAGGCATGAGTTTCGGTTTCTTGGGCTTGATTTTCACAGCCACTTTCATATATTTTACCATAACAAAACGGAGGATGATGAGACTAAGAGAGAAATTCTTTCAGCAAAATGGAGGGTTGCTGTTAAAGCAGCAACTTTCTTTAAACGAAAACAATGTGAAATCAACGAGAATCTTCACAGCTGAAGAGCTCGAAAAGGCCACCAACAAGTATGCAGAAGAGCGAATACTAGGCCGAGGTGGCTATGGTATTGTGTACAAAGGAATCCTCAAAGACCAACAAGTGGTAGCCATTAAAAAATCACGAGTAATGGATCAGAATCAGATGGAGCAGTTCATAAACGAGGTGATCATTCTGACTCAAATCAATCATCGAAACGTGGTTAAGCTTCTAGGATGTTGTCTGGAAACAGAAGTACCTCTATTAGTCTACGAATATATTTCAAACGGTACACTCTTTCAACACATCCAAAACAGCGGAGGAGTGACATGGTTTTCGTGGGATAATCGTTTAAGAATCGCAGCAGAATCAGCCGGGGCGTTATCCTATCTCCATTCTGCTGCAGCAATGCCCATCATACATAGAGATGTCAAGTCCCCAAACATATTACTAGATGAATATTACACCGCGAAAATATCAGATTTCGGGGCTTCAAGATTAGTCCCCATTGATCAAACACAAGTCTCTACTCTAGTCCAAGGTACAATAGGGTACTTGGACCCCGAGTACTTCCACACAGGCCAGTTGACAGAAAAGAGCGATGTTTACAGTTTTGGGGTCGTTCTTGCGGAACTAATGACGGGCAGGAAGCCTCTTGCGAACACAAGGGTTGAGGAAGAGAAGTGTTTGACCACATTACTCATCCTGTCAATGAAAGAAAACCGCTTGTTCCAAATCGTGGATCCTCGGGTTCGAAGAGAGGGGAGCATGGAGCAAATCCAGCGTGTTGCGGAGCTGGTGAAACAGTGCCTTAGGTTGCACGGTGAGCAGAGGCCAACGATGAGAGAAGTGGCGAACGAACTCGAGCATTTGAGGAGGTTGGCTAATCATCCCTGGATTCAGCATGAAGCTCAAGAAGAAGAAGCCGTGGGATTGATGAGTGAGCAAGAATCAGATTTGTATGCAGTATCAATCCATCCTGGGGAGTACTCAGGGGAACCTAATACAGGATCTATTCCTCTGCTGAATCCTGTCACTTATCCCAGGTGATAAGTTCATTCCTTGTATGAAACTCAATTTTTTTGGTGTAAAAAAAAATTGATGGTTTTGTCAAAGTCATTTCTTTCAATTTGCATAAATAATGTTCGTTTTGATAATAATTTATTATTGGGGAAATGACATATATCACCCCTGTGAAATCCCGGATTTGCTGATAACTCCTTATGAAAGTTTTTTGAGCTAGTAGCCTCCAGTGATTCTAGGGCTTATTCTATGCTGCACAGGGTGAAATTCATCCGGTGCAGCATCTACCGTCCAAACAGCCCGGGCCCCACATAATTATGTGGGGCCCGGGCTCCTATTCATGGGGCCCGGCCCCCATGAACGGCCCAGATCCACCGGGTGAAATTCACCCTGTGGATCATAGCACTTCCCTGATTCTAGATATGTAAGCATACACACCTCTTCTGGCTAAAAAATGACGAAAATGCTCTTAACTTTTTTGAACTATTTAATTTATCACATTTTATTGAAGATTTAAATGAAACATCAATACATTAACTTATATTTTCAATTTAGTTTATTTATACAATTACTTTAATTAATTTAAATATTAAATTATATTTAAAAATAATTAAAATTATTACATAATTTAATGTAATAAGAGCAATTTGCTCAAAAATTCCCAAATGCAAACATGTTTTGCTTTGGGGTCCCTAGTCATAAAATATGGTACAAAATAATACAATATGTGGTACAAAACCATACAAGATGTGGTACAAATTAACAAAAAATGTGGTACAAAAAAGTGGCTAGGGAGTGCAGAGCAAAACATGTTTGCATTGGAGATTTTTGAGCAATTTGCACATGTAATAATACATATTACTATTAAAAAATATTTTGTGTATAACAAATATTAATATAAAATAATTATATATAATTTTCATAGTTATTTAACTAAAATTTGATTATTTTATTCAATTAAATTTATAATTATAAAACAAAATTAATTTAATTATTTATTTAAGTAGGGGTATTTTCGTCATTTTTTAGCTGAAAAGGGTGTGTATGCTACAAATCTTGAGTCACAGGGGGTTATTAGCTTAAAAAAATTTCATAGGGGATTATCAGCAAACTCGGGATTTCACAAGGGTAATGTATGCAATTTCTCCTTTATTATTCTGTCTATGAGAGCAAGAAAAGTTGTGTGTGTGTGTGTGTGATTTTTTTTTTTTAACATCTCGATCGAGCCACTTTGGATTTTAATTTCGCCAATTAATGAGAATAAAAATGATTATCATGCCAGACTTAAATGTTGAAGTTTTATTTATTTTCGAAAATTTTTTAATCCCTATACAGGCTATACTTTCATGTTTTTCTTTTCTATAACTTATAAAGTAATTTTAATTAGACATGTCGTATGTAGTTTAAAAATAATATAATAAAAGTTGTAACTCAAATTTAAACACATATAGTCACAATGTTATAATTTAGATACATTGCTTGAAAAATTAAAAGGAAAATCCTATACGTAGAATTTTCTACTTCAACAATAAAATAAAAATAAATTTATATTAAATAGAGAGAGAATAATAAGAATTTACTTGTACAAACACGCAAGAATTGAGTAATGGTTTGAAAAATTATATGTTTTCCTTGATAATTTAAAGAAATAGCACGATAGATGTATTCAATTTTTTTTTTAAGAAAACATGTAATTTTATTCGTCAGTAGTTCAAATTACACTGTTTTCCATTCACGTGAAAAAATTTCTCAATCTCCCTAACAACTAACAAGAAGAAAAAAGGGCAGAAGAAGTGAAACATGCTAAATTACGAGCTACTAAATATTTCGTTCATCAAGAATCGGAAATGAAATATATCAATGGCTTGGCACTTCCATCAGCCTACGAATCTCTAGTGTAGTTTAGATCCTCGTCCTTCCCAGTCACGGTAGATGTATTTAATTTTTTCAATTCACTTATATTGGATTATTAATTTATTATAATTAATTATTAATTTTTAAAATGTTTAATTATAACTATTATTATTAATTTTTTTGATATGATTTATTATTATTATTATTATTATATCAATATCATTAGGTTTTTTTATTTAAATAATGAAAAATAAATAAATAAATATATATATCAATTTTTTGTTTAAAAAAACAAAATGGAATTTCGGCCCGTCGGCCGCTTCAATAAGAAGCCGGTGCAAACCCAAATTTTTAACTTGAATGATATCTAAGGGCCGAGGTTAGGAATCTCGGCCCCTTTAGAAGTTAAAATAATTTAGTAGGAGCCCGGGTTCGATCTAAATTTTTAATAGGACCAAAACTTTTAAGGGCCCAGCGTTTGAAATCCCGGCTCATGACCCAATGTTACAAGACGAAGATTTAAGCGGCTGGATTTTGAGATCCCGGCCCATGAATAATGAAAAGCATAAGCCCGATTTTTTTAAAATAAAAAGCAGGAGTCGTTGCTGGAGCCGAAAGTTTCTCAAAAATTTGTTCGTTTTCGCATATAAGGTTTGTTCGAGTTTTTTGAAGACTTCAGGTGATTATCCGATGGTGCATTCATAGGTGTTGAATTTCAAGTAGGCTGGTTCCAAAATATGTTGTGATTTCTTTGGATATAATAAGAATGAATGGATGAACTTCTCAGAAACTTAAGTCAGTCAACTCCCAACTCGATCTTGAAGCCAAACTCCTTCCACGACGCACCAACCTATTCTTTTACTATTGATCCAAGTGATAACGGCATATTGTATTCTTGGATCAACCTGCAGTACGTGTAGTGTGTATCAATCGTGTCTCTAATAAGATCCTTATGGTTTCGTTTGGACATGTATTTATAAAATGCTTTTATAAAGTATTTTTTAAAAACTGTTTATAAAATGTTCTTAAAGTTGTTTTAAGAATAAATATGTGTTGGGACAAACTATTCTATAAAAACATTTTAACATTTCAAAAGTCATTTTGTTCATCTTTGTTTTTCATGATTCCATGTTAGAAACATTTTTTTTCACTTATAAATCACTATAAACGTTTTTAAAGTACACGTTCAAACAGAACCAACCTTATAAATCTCTAGAATCATGTTTCTGGGCAGCTTATCAATTTGTTTCATCTGAGAGGGACCTTTGCTTAATGTTATATCTTTTTGAATTATGATGGTGTCCTCATCAATAGTACAGCTAGCGCTTCAAAGTGAAAAGTAATAACATCGAGTTACGTACAATATAACATTTATACTTTAGAACTATATATAAAACGACAATGATGTTTAAGGCGTGTTGATGAGCCTAATTACAAGTGAACTACCGATGGGGTTTCATGGCCAAAGGGCTACATATTAGCTTGTATCAAGATGCACTGAGTCTTAAGTTTGTTTTGATTATACACCGATCGAGTTTGCCTGCCTCTTAGTAGCAAAGAATGGAAAATATTTATTTAGTTGACGTTGAAAAGGACAATGCATATAGTGGCGTGTTTGTGCAGTACTAAACTTCTGCTATATATATATATCTGGTGATTAGCATGAGGAATATTATTATTATTATTATTGTGAATGTAGTTGCTGAATATGATCAGCTAGCAAATTAAGATGCTGATAAACCTTCGTCTGTGTGCTTTTTTCCTAATTCATGATGTACCAATTATGCTGAAATTTGCGGTGGCTGGTTCTGACAACCAACGCAACCCGAATCAATATTACAAGTGGTGCCAATATCACCATGCCTGGTTGCCAACGCAAGTGCGGGAATTTAACTGTTCCATATCCTTTTGGCATTGGTTTAGGCTCAGGTTGTTCAGTGAACCCATCATTTGATATCAACTGCAATACTTCTTTCAACCCTCCCAAGCCCTATATAATGCGAAATCTTGAGGTCACCAATATATCAGGCTCCCAAATTCAAGTCAAGAACTTGGTAGCAACTCAATGTTTCAACAACCGTGGCAACCGGACCTTTAATAACCTGCTTTCTATTCATCTAGCCCCATATTTTAGCTTCTCTGATGTAAACAAGTTCACAATAGTCGGATGTGATGATTACGCTATCATGAATGGAGCAAAATTTTCAACTGGGTGTGGGTCCATATGTTCTGCAAAAGAGTCTCTTCTTGATGGGTATTGCACTGGAGTTGGTTGCTGTCAGACCTCAATACCCAAGGGGCTGCAGGTATTTTATGCGGAGTTGGACACCTTTAATGTGTTGGTGTGTTTAGTTTGTCCCACATCGGTTGGATGAATTGCCTGAGAGTTTAATATATAGGCTTCGACAAACCTCCCCTTTTGAGCTAGCTTTTGAGGTGAGTTAGGTCCAAATTTCATTTCTAACATGGTATCAGAGCCAGTTCATCGTTATGTGTTGGACGGCCCATAGTTGGCCTCACCCATCCCATAATTGGCGTGTGTTTAGTTTGTCCCACATCGGTTGGATGAATTGCCTGGGAGTTTAATATATAGGCTTCGACAAACCTTCCCTCTTGAGCTAGCTTTTGAGGTGAGTTAGGTCCAAGTTTCATTTCTAACGTAATGGTCACATTTATGCGTGGTCCTTTGACCCTTGCGGTTATGCCTTTCTAGGCGATCAAGACAGCTTCACCTTCCGAGAATCTGATATTTCTGACCCAACATTCCAAAATCGAATCATACAAAACGTCCCGTTAGTCCTGGACTGGGTGATTGGGATCAATCAAACTTGCCATCCAATGATTTTTCTTGCCACCACAACAGTAATTGCATTGATTCGGATGCCCAACGCGGAGGATATAGCTGCAGATGCTTCGATGGATACGAGGGAAATCCATATTTGGAGCCAGGGTGCAAAGGTAATTGGTTTTTTTTATCTTCTACACCATATATATTTGGAAGAAAGAAATTAATTTGCTTTCACTTTCATGTCTCATGTGTCTGCTTACCACGCGCGGCACATATATATTGTGATTTAATTTCCTTCTGGTTATCAGATATAGATGAATGCGAGAATAGCCCATGCCATCCAATTACCCAAATCTGCATCAATACTCCAGGTGGTTATAACTGTACATGTCGACATGGACTCTATCCAGATACAGCTAATCATGAACTTAGCTGCATTAGTCCTCCAGGAGACCGTACAAGGGGCCTCTTATTAGGTACGTACTTAATATTATATGTCTCACGTCGACCGGATTAAGTGTTTGTGAGTTGTATATATGGACTTGGTGGAGTTAGAGTACTCGAGTTAATTATCATGATCTTCAAATGATATGAGAGCCCAGACTCGGCCTTGATGTGTTGGACAAGTGCCCTAATGGAACACCCGTTAATGTCTTGTAAACGGGTGAGACTATGCTTAACACACCGGGTGAAGCTGAGCCCTTGGATCATTGGGGGGCCCACATGAAAACATGTGCGACACATATGTCTTCATGTAATACATTTCAACATGAAAGCAGTTTGCAAACTTTCTAGTCATAAAGATCAAATACAATTTATTTCACTGCATCCACCCTTGTTTCGAATTAAGAACTGGCATTGATGCTAATCGTCGTTTAATTGCATACAGTTCATGTGATTCTCACGGACCCAAACCATCGTGTGTAAAGTACAAGAGTCAGTAGCTATGTGATTAGAATTAACTTGTGTGTCATTTCTGATCTCCTCAAAAGTTTCAATCTGCAAATAGAAGTTTGATATTTATTGTGACAAAAATACAGCTTGTCATGCAAATGAACTTTGTAAAACTTCTATAAATTAGCATTGAATACCGCAGAGTGAAGCTATTGTTGAGATAAAAATTTGTGACTTAGCTTTGTCCGATCCCAGGAGTATTCATTGTGTTTGACTATTCTTATAAAGAAGCATAGAAACATGTCATCATGAATCATAAGTCTGTATGTATCTTGAATGGATTCAGTACTTGACATCAAGTTGTAAATTTGCTTCAACGTCTCTATCTTAATTTGGATTCAGTGTGCTGAAATGTATATTTTTTCAGGTCTGGGCTTTGGCTTAATGTTCTTGTTAATTGGCATTACTTCTTCATGCTTCATTATCCAGAAGAGGAAACTAACCAAACTGAGACAGAAATTCTTCCTCCAAAATGGTGGTTTGCTACTAAAGCAGCAGCTATCTTCAAACAAAGGTATGATGGAATCAGCTAAAATCTTTTCAGCTGGAGAACTCGAAAAGGCCACCAACAATTATGCTGAAGATCGTATTCTTGGTCAAGGTGGTTATGGAACAGTTTACAAAGGGATCCTCGGTGATAACCTTATAGTCGCAGTAAAGAAGTCAAGAATGATGGATCAGAGCCAAATAGAGCTATTTATCAATGAGGTGGTTATTTTGACTCAGATTAACCATAGAAATGTGGTAAAACTTTTGGGTTGCTGTTTGGAGACCGAGGTACCTTTGCTTGTGTATGAATATGTTTCAAATGGGACAATCTTTCACCACATCCATAACAGTGGAGGAATGCCTTGGTTTACATGGGAGAATAGGCTGAGGATTGCCGCAGAGTCTGCTGGTGCTCTCTCCTATCTTCATTCTGCAGCAGCAATGCCGATTATTCATAGAGACGTAAAATCTCCCAATATACTATTAGATGATAACTACACTGCCAAAATATCAGATTTTGGAGCATCAAGATTAGTGCCAATTGATCAAACAGAAGTGACCACTCTTGTACAGGGAACATTGGGTTATCTGGATCCAGAGTACTTCCATACAAGCCAATTGACAGAAAAAAAGCGACGTTTACAGCTTCGGAGTCGTCTTAGCCGAGCTCATGACAGGGAGAAAACCTCTTTCCCCTGAAAATCTTGAAGGAGAAAGGAACCTGTCCACTTTCTTTGTCACGTCCATCAAGGAAATTAATCGCCTGTTCCAAATACTCGATCCCCGAGTACTGAAAGAAGGGAGTTTGGAACAACTTCAGGCAGTCGCCGAGCTTGTTAGACGATGCCTCAAGTTAAATGGCGACGAAAGGCCGACCATGAAAGAAGTGACGATGGAATTAGAGAGGTTGAGAAAGTACAGTGAAACCTTCAATCAACAAGATATGATCATTGAAACAGGCATAAGTTTGAAAGCCGATCAAGCGGTGTCGTTGGCTCCAAAAATTTTCAGTGGTGAGTACTCAGGACAGTATTGTTTGGACAGCCAAATGTTTCCTGTCAGCAATCTACCTCGTTAAGACACCAAAGGTTAAAGGATTTCACCGAGGGGTACTTATTCTGCATTCTTGCTTTGGTTTCTCTATTAATGTCAATTACTCAATTCCTCTCCATTCTATGCACGATACATTATGGCGTTGTTTCGTTACATTTCTATTGTAAAAAATTAAAGTATGTTTTGCTTTTGTTCTTATCATGTAATTAATGCGCAATGATTCTTGATAGAGTTCAACCTATATATGAATTAAGTTAAGTAAATGCACTAATGATTATCAGCATGGATCGATTAACAGATCGATGCTCGGAAGATAGCCCAATTTGATGTTAAATATGTTTATAAAATATTAATTAATGTACTAAACTTCCGGAGGTGCTTGAATAAAAATAATTTTGGCTTTGCTACGTACGACTTGTTATATTTTGGAGGATGAACACATGTCGAGTTAAATAACTTCTTATCTATCTATCTATATTATCTATATATGAGTTTCAATTTTTAATTTGTCTTTCTCTATCTTGCATTTTTTTTTTTGTTTATATTGGTTGTTTTTTGATTTTTGCCCTTTCATATACTTCATTAGTGCATTGAATTTTGTTTAATAATAACTTAGCTTAATATCAATTAATATTCTCCTATTATTAATTAATTAATTCTAATAGTAAATTGAATTTTTTTTAAAAAAAAATCTGCGTCGTTGGTGGTGCAATTTATTTTTATTTTTTTTAAAAAAAATTTGTTAAGATTTATTTGGTGTTTATATCTATTATCTATTACTACTATATCTATATGAGTTTCAATTGTGAATTTTCTAATTTATCCTTCTCTATCTTTCATAATCTTTGTTTTTTTGCTTTTTGCCCTTTCATATGCTTCATTAGGGGTGCAAACGAGTCGAGCCGAGTCGAGTATCACACTACTCGAGCTCGAGCTCGACTCATATTTAACTACTCGAGCTCGAGCTCGATCGAGTAGTTAATTTCGTACTCGATCTCGAGCTCGTCTATATCTCGAGCTACTCGAGCTCGAGCTCGAAAATTATATATAATTATATATAAATATATATAAATAAAAAATTATATGAATAAATAAATAAATAAAATATTATATACATTATATTTATATATATATTTATATTATATTATATTTTATATTTATATGTGTTTTCGAGTAGCTCGCGAGCTACTCGAGCACATATATTTCGAGCTCGAGCTCAGTCAAATCGAGCTCGAGTCGAGTTTTAACCGAGCTACTCACAAGTAGCTCGGCTCGTTTGCACCCCTATGCTTCATTAATGCATTGAATTTTGTTTAATAATAACTTAGCTTAATATCAATTAATATTCTCCTATTATTAATTAATTAATTCTAATAGTAAATTGATTTTTTTTTTAAAAAAAATATGCTTCGATATTGGTGCAATTTATTTTTATTTTTTTAAAAAAAATTTGTTAAGATTTATTTGGTGTTTATATCTATTATCTATTACTACTATATCTATATGAGTTTCAATTGTGAATTTTCTAATTTGTTCTTCTCTATCTTTCATAATTTTTTTGTTTTTATGGGTTGTTTTTGCCCTTACACATGCTTCATTAATGAATTGAATTTTGTTTAATAATAATTTAGCTTAATAACAATTAATATTCTCCTATTATTAATTAATTGTAATAATAAATTGATTTTTTTTAAAAAAAATCTGCATCGTTGTTGGTGCAATTTTTAATTTTTTAAAGAAAATTTTGTTAAGATTTATTTGTTCTTTATATCTATTATCTATTACTACTATATTTATATGAGTTTCAATTATGAATTTCCAATTTTTCCTTCTATATCTTTCATAATTTTTTTGTTTTTATGGGTTGTTTTTGCTCTTACACATGCTTCATTAATGCATTGAATTTTGTTTAATAATAATTTAGCTTAATACCAATTAATTGTTGAAACACGCATTCTCTGATCACACGGATGTGATACCCGGAGCAGCGGAAGTTTTAAAAAATTTTATTTTTCGATATGGAACGATTCCATATCGTGGGTATCAAATCCTAACGATTAAAATCTTGCAAGTAAAAATATAAATTCACAATTAAATATTTTTACCTTTTCAAGCTAAGGCTTGATTATGGACTCCAATAGAATTTAATCTGCTCTTCTTGTAAATCCCGGGAACCGATGACTTGCTCGATCAATCTCCGGAATTAGGTCCACGAATAGAAAACAAAAACCCTCTGATTGATTGAACTAGAAATCAATCAGATGTTTATCGTAGAGAATAAACAGATTTGATCTGTCAATTCAGAATGTAATTTTCCAAAAAAATCACAAACTGAATTTTCTCAAAAGGAACAAGAGGAATTCGAAATTCCCCTAAGAAATATATAGTGTGATTTTCGAAACCTACACACACATATATATATAATTTTTAGACTGAATTAAGTTATAATTGTATTAGGACACTAACTTCTTAGGGCCCACAATCCATAACTTAAGCCCAACAAGCCAAGCCCGTTATTATAGAAATTAATATAAAATTCATCATGACTCCGATTGATAAACCGATTTCACCAATGTGCACAGAAACCATTTCTGCACCTTTTAAAGTCATGATAATTTTTTTGAATCCGAATTCAGTGATTTCCAAAAATGTCCATCTCTATGTCATTTTAGGAAATTTCACTCCCTTTAGTTAAGAAGTCCAACTTCTCTTTCATTAAATTTAACTATCTCAACGGGGTTTAGTAATCCATTACTTGTGTGACCCTCAATGGTTCAGGGATACAGCTAGCCGTGGGCTCACAACTCCTTGTGACTCGTAACAACGATTTTCGACTTGCTCAACGAATCATGGTAAGAGCGTCTAGCAACATCGCCCCATGATTCCCTAGGTATCACTGATAGTGCCTGCAAGAACCAGTAAGTTTTGGTTAGCGTACAGTACAGTCCCTTCATTCAAATATCCCGATCGAATCAACAACCATTGGTACATCGAGAGTCGTTCGAGATTCGATAACTATGCAACGCATCTTGAAGATCAAATAGTGACATCGCATGTGCTACTAGGAAATCAAGTAACCTAAATCACATCGAGTACTCTGGCCAAAGATTTGTCACACTAATATCTCCTCAGATCGCATAGGATATCCACACTCGCAAGCGTGTGGTGAATCCTTGACAACAAAGCATCGACTCCTATATGTGTCGTTACTGTACCCAATCCCGACACCTGATGACCCCATAGAGTCGGTAAACGAGTCAAAGTACAGTATTAGCATATAGAGTCTCAATGATGTTTCAAGTAGTAAGGACTAATGGTGTACAACCAAAACCGCGGACTTATCCACTCAAATAATAATAACCACTTGGAAAGTCCGAATAGGGTAGTTCGATCATTCATCATATAAATATCCATTTGCATGCTTTGAACATCTCCATGTCCATTACCAATGAAACGTGGTACTTGGCATCACAAATGCTAGTCTCAATCTCGAGCAATCCTTATCCTTATTAGCGGACGACTCAATTGACTAGGAACTGTTTAGAATATACAGTGACTATAAGATGTGTTTCATAATAGTGATCTCTCTTTATTCACTATCTCATCTTACTTACACTATAGTATATTCAAGGTCTTTATCAAAACAACAATAGTATATCACAATATAACAATATGAATAAAGACAAAGAAAATTCCATTAATGAATGTAAATTATATTAAACAAAGATTGTTTATACATAGAGTCATAAAAGCCATTAGCCACAAGTTGGCTAACCGGACACCCACTCTTTCAATCTCCCATTTGCCCTAAAGCCAACTAGTCATACTACGTAATCCCATTGCTTCGCGATGTTTGTTAAACAATGGTCCTGACAAGAGCTTAGTAAGTGGATCAGCGATATTGTCTGTAGAGGCCACTCTCTCGACAGTGATGTCTCCTCTTTCCACAATCTCCCGGATGATGTGGTATTTCCTCAGTACGTGTTTGGATCTTTGATGAGACCTTGGTTCCTTTTCCTGAGCAACGGCACCAGTGTTGTCGCAGTACACCGAAACTGGACCAACAGCTTCAGGAATTACGCCCAACTCTTGGACGAAATTCCTCATCCAAACGGCCTCTTTAGCAGCAGCTGATGCTGCAATGTATTCTGCCTCAGTGGTGGAATCCGCTGTGGTGTCCTGCTTGGAACTCTTCCAAGAGACAGCACCACCATTGAGCATGAATACAAATCCAGAGGTTGACTTCGAGTCATCCACGTCGCTTTGGAAGCTAGAGTCGGTATATTCCAATTTCAATTCTCTTCCTCCATAAACCATGAATATATTCTTAGTCCTTCTCAAGTACTTAAGAATATCCTTCACGGCTTTCCAATGCATTTGACCGGGGTTGGCCTGATATCTGCTCGTGAGACTCAGAGCAAAGGCTACATCCGGTCTGGTAGATATCATCCCATACATAATACTACCTATGGCTGACGCATATGGTATGTGTGTCATTTTCTCTATCACTTCGTCAGTCTTGGGACACATAGACTTGGATAGAGAAACTCCATGACACATAGGTAGATGTCCTCTCTTGGACTCATCCATAGAAAACCTTTTCAATATGGTGTCGATGTAGGTTGCTTGAGTGAGTCCTATCATTCTCTTAGATCTATCTCTATAGATCTGTATCCCTAGAATATAGGAGGCCTTACCCAAATCCTTCATCGAGAATCTACCTGATAACCATATCTTTGTTGACTGCAACATCCCTACGTCATTCCCAATGAGTAGGATGTCATCAACATAAAGCACTAAGAACGTCACCGCATCCTTAACTACTTTCTTGTACACGCACGGTTCCTCCGGGTTTTTGATGAAACCAAAGTCCTTTATTGTTTCATCAAATTTCTGGTTCCAACTTCTTGATGCTTGTTTGAGACCATATATTGATCTCTGAAGCTTGCATACCTTATGCTCGCTTCCCATAGATGTGAATCCCTCGGGCTGCATCATATAGATCTCTTCCTTAATGTTTTCATTAAGAAATGCAGTCTTCACATCCATTTGCCATATCTCATAGTCATACCAAGCTGCTATGGCAATAAGGATTCTTATGGACTTGAATATTGCAACTGGTGAAAAGGTTTCATCATAGTCAACTCCTTGTCTTTGAGTATAACCTTTTGCTACCAATCGTGCCTTGTAGGTTAGTTCCTTGCCATCAGGCCCAAGTTTTCTCTTGTAGATCCATTTACACCCTATTGGAACAATTCCATCAGGAGGATCTACTAAAGACCAAACTTGGTTTGTATGCATTGAGTCTATTTCCGACTGCATAGCATCAAGCCATAAATTCGAATCCGCATCAGAAATTGCTTCCTTGAAGTTTCTTGGATCACATCCAATGTCGGGTTCACTTTGATCCCCTTCAAGAAGAAGACCATATCGAATAGGAGGTCTAGAAGTCCTCTCGGATCTCCTAGATGTAGGCGTGTCCACTGAAGGTTCTTGAGGTGTGGCATCTTGCTTTTCTTATCTAATAAAAACTCCTTCTCCATGAAGGTGGCATTCCTCGAAACAAACACTTTTGTTTCAGTAGGATGATAGAAATTATATCCGATTGAATTCTTCGGATATCCTACAAAATAACATAAGGTGGATCGACTATCCAACTTATCTCCCACAGTCTGCTTCACGTAAGCAGGACATCCCCAAATCCTCAAGTACGAATACTTAGGAGCTTTGTCATTCCATAACTCGTATGGAGTTTTATTGACTGCTTTGGTGTGAACATTGTTCAACAACAACACCGCCGTTTCAAGTGCATAGCCCCAAAACGAAGGAGGGAGCTCAGTGAAGCTCATCATAGATCGAACCATATCCAACAAATTTCGATTGCGACGCTCCGAGACACCATTCAGCTGAGGTGTCATAGGAGAAGTCCACTGAGAGAGAATCCCATTCTCTTTTAGATAGCTCAAAAACTCGGTACTTAAGTATTCTCCACCTCGATCCGATCAAAGTGCTTTAATACTTCTACCTTGTTTGTTTTCTACTTCAGCCTTGAATTCTTTGAACTTTTCAAATGATTCAGACTTATATTTCATTAAATATAAATACCCATACCTAGAATAATCATCAGTAAAGGTAATGAAGTAGGTGTGACCAAATTTAGTACCGATACTAAATGGTCCGCAAACATCTGTATGGATCAAATCCAACAGATTTTGACTACGCTCAGACTTCCCTTTGAAAGGAGATTTAGTCATTTTTCCTTTTAGGCAGGACTCACAAGTAGGTAGAGAGTTAATATCAGACATATCAAACATGCCCTCTCCCACTAACTTGTTCATCCTCCTTGAGAAAATATGACCTAGCCTAGCATGCCAAAGGTTTGCCGGGTTTTGACTATCATTTTTCCTTTTATTTGTTGTTACCAGTTTATCAACATAATTAATTGGAACGTCTTTTAATTTTAAGTTATATAGATCGTTTTCAAGTTGTCCATTTCCAATCAAACATTCATTCTTGTAAATATTGCAAATCCCATTTACAAAATTACAAGAAAAACCATCTCTATCAAGAATAGAAACAGAAATAATGTTTTTAACTAAATCTGGCACAAATAAAACATCTCTAAAAAATAACTTAAAATTGTTCTGCAAAACTAAATAAACTGAAAGAGTGGGTGCCCGGTTAGCCAACTTGTGGCTAAGGGCTTTTATGACTCTATGTAAAACAATCTTTTGTTTAATATAATTTACACTTTTATAATGGCATTGACTTTATCTTTCTTCATAATGTTATATTATGATATACTATTGTTGTTTTGATAAAGACCTTGAATATACTATAGTGTATGTAAGATGTGGTAGCACATGGGGATGGCTATCATGAAACACATCTTATAGTCACTGTATATTCTAAGCTGTTCCTAGTCAATTGAGCCGTCCGCAAATAAGGATAAGGATCGCTCGAGATTGAGACTAGCATTTGTGATGCCGAGTACCACGTTTCATTGGTATGGAACATAGAGATGTTCAAAGCATGCAAATGGATATTTATATGATGAATGATCGAATTACCCTATTCGGATTTTCCAAGTGGTTATTACTTATCGAGTGGATAAAGTCCGCGGTTTTGTTGTACACCATTAGTCCTTATTACTTGAAACATCATTGAGACTCTATATGCTAGTACTGTAATTTGACTCGTTTATCGACTCTATTGGGGTCATCAGGTGTCGGGATTGGGTACAGTTACGACACATATAGGAGTCGATGCTTTGTTGTCAAGGATTCACCACATACTTGCGAGTGTGGATATCCTATGCAATCTGAGGAGATATTAGTGTGACGAATCTCTGGCCAGAGTACATGATGTGTTTTAGGTTAATGGGTTTTCCTAGTAACACATGCGATGCCACTAATAGATCTCCAAGATGTTATGCATAGTTATCGAATCTCGAACAACTCTCGATATACCAATGGTTGTTGATTCGATCGGGATATATGGATGAAGGGACCGTACTGTACGCTAACCAAAATCTACTGGTTCTTGCAGGCACTATCAGTAATACCTAGGGAATCATGGGGCGATGTTGCTAGGCGCTCTTACCATAATTCGATGGGTAAGTCGGAAATTGTTGTTCCGAGTCACAAGGAGTTGTGAGTCCACGGCTAGCTGTATTCCTGAACCATTGAGGGTTATACAAGTAATGGATTACTAATACCCCGTAGAGATAGTTAAATTTAAAGAGTTAAATTTAGTGAAAGAGAAGTTGGACTTCTTAACTAAAGGGAGTGAGATTTCCTAAAATGACATAGGGATGGGCATTTTTGGAAATCACTGAATTCGGATTCAGAAAAATTATCTTGACTCTAAAAGATGCAGAAATGGTTTCTGTGCACATTGGTGAAATCAGTTTATCAATCGGAGTCACGATGAATTTTATATTAATTTCTATAACAACAGGCTTGGCTTGTTGGGCTTAAGTTATGGATTGTGGGCTTTAAGGAGTTAGAGTCCTGATACAATTATAACTAGAAATTATCTATAAATATACTGCAGTGTTCGAAAATTCCATAAGATTTTCAGTCTTGCAATTTTCGAATTTCAGCCTATATTATTCAAGGGGATTTTCGAAATCCTCTGTCCCTTTTGGAGAAAATTCGGGTTGTGATTTTTGTGAAAAATTACAATCTGAATTAACAGATCATATCTGTTTATTCTCTACGCAAACTTCTGATTGATTTCTAGTGCAGTCAATCAGAGGGTTTTGTTTTCTATTCGTGGACCTGATTGAAGAAACGTTCATTCATAAGTTCCTGGGATATACAACAAGAGCAGATTAAATTCTGTTGGTGTCCATAATCTCGCTTCGAGATTTCAAGGTAAAATATTGAATAGTGATTATTTGTTTTACTTACACAAATTTAATCGTAAAGTTTTGATACCCAGATATGGAATCGTTCCATATTAATAAAATAAATTTTTAAACTTCCGCTGCACCGGATATCAATTCTAATTGATCTGAACACAGTTTTCCAACAATGGTATCAGAGCCAGGTTGCTCAGATAAAATGATTAAATTAATCGATTGTACAAAATTTTTTAAGCCTCGGTTTTTGAAACAAAACGAAAATTTAAAATTGAAATTTTAATGGGCAAATCGGGCAGCGAGCGTCGCTGCCCAGCCCGGGCCCCTTTTTGGTGAGCGATCCCGGGCAGCCTGGAAAAATTATTTTTTAATTTTTAATTAAAATTTTAATTTTTGAAATTCTAGTTTTTGATTCGATCGAAAATTGTTTTTGATTGGTTCACGAGGCATCGGATCGAATTGTTCGAGTCCGAAAATTTTAAAATTGATTTTTGGATAAATTTGAATTTTTGAAAAATTTATAAATTTTATCCGTTAAATTAAATTTTATAAAATTAATTATTTTGGTACAATTGATGATAAGATATGATCTTATGGATGGATAAGATAAAATATGATTTTATCTTTTAAATTATAATGCCTTTGCATGTTTATCCAATTATTTAAGTATTGAATTAATTAATGGATAAATGATGATCGATTGCCATGACCAATATTTTAGGTGTATGTTAGGTGATTTACATTTGTCTTATTGTTGTTGGTGTTTATTAATGGGCTTGGTTTATAGCCCAATATGATTGTCATATGTAATAAAAGTGGGCCTGGTTTATGGCCCGTTCCCACCCCTAAAAATGTATCCCATATTTGTCATCGAAATTTATTGTAAATTTATTAGACTTAGTGGAAGACAAATATTTGAAGAAATGGTGGGCCCAGCAGACAATGAAGACCGAAGAAATGTAAATTGGAAGCACAATGTAATAGGATTGCATTGCATACTTGCATATCACCTAGGATTGGACTTAGACTCGTGATTGGCAACCACGGGTCGATTAGTTAATGGGATCGATCATCCTTAAATAATATATGATATTATTGATGTATGCATGTTTAGACAAAATTGTATGAATCCCGCAAGCATACTAAATTGCATGATGAGACAAATTTTCAAAAATTAAAAATCCCTCATTTTAAAGATGATTTAAAATTGATATCAAGATTAATAAAAAGAGAATTTAAATATTGTTTAAATATTCCTACCTTCCATCAACGATCAATGTATGAGATGCTACCCGCGGATACGGTCCGGCTCATATTATTGGGGGGGCCCGTTCGTCGAAAAGCTGTACATTGGATCGACACATGTTGTAAGTTGGGTGGAACTCCCATGGGATTGGCTCATATTATTGGGGATCTACATGGCGACCGTCCATCACAACTTAATATTGATGGGTTATCTTGACATGTCACAATAAACGGCGTCATATTATTGGGCCCTTATTGGACATGAGATAAAAACATGGGGGTTACTTTGGAAGTAATTGGACTCTACCTTTTGAAAATTATGGTTGGCTGATATTATTCGGGATCATGATTTGTCAATTGGACTCCATGTTCTCACTAAGAAAAACAGTTTCCCGTTTTCACTAGAGGGTAGTGAAATCGTTAAAATAGTGGGAGTGTAATTCATAAAATAAAAATTCTCCATATTTTATGTCTTAGTAAATTAATTAAACAATCATTGATTATTGTCTGTTTCCTTTTCAGTATACTATTACAATGACTTCTCGCAATCCACTGTTTTCAATTCTCGAACAAAACAAATTGACTGGCGCAAACTATATGGAATGGTTCCGTAAGTTGAAAATTATTCTAACTTCGGAAAAATCTTTCTACGTGTTAGAAAAGCCGCCTCCGAAGGAAGCCCCGACTAATACAAGTCCGGAAGAGTTGGCCAAACTTGATTTATGGTGGGACCATGATATCAAGGACAAATGCTACATGCAGGCTTCGATGTCTGATGAGCTTCAAAGGAGATTCGAGGATACCGTGAATGCTGCTGACATTCACAAGAACCTCAAGGAACTCTTTGGAGCTCAGTCAAGGTCGGAGAGGTATGCCACCGTCAGAGAGCTCATGACGAGCCGCATGCGAGATGGGACTTTGGTCCGTGAGCATGGGGTGCGCATGATTGGGCTCATTGAAAAGTTGGTAACACTCGATTTGACATTGGAGCATGAACTTAGCGCGGACTTGTTGCTTCTATCACTTCCTTCATCGTTTTACGGTTTTGTGATGAACTTCAATATGAACAAGATAGAGGCCACCCTTGAAGAGATGGTCAATATGCTTGTCACATATGAAGCCACACTAAAGAAGGATAAACCGGTACTCTTGGTTGGCTCCTCTTATAACTCTAAGAAAGGACCAAGTGGAAAGGGTAAGAAACGTTCTGCCCCACCCAAGAAGATTGTACCAAATAAGAAGGGAAAGGCCAAGGCTTCAATTGGAATAAAAGATGAAAACGTTTGCCATTACTGCAAGAAACCCGGTCATTGGAAACGTAACTGCAAGAAATACCTCGAACAGTTGCGAACTGCAAAGGGTATGTTTTACATTGATATAAATGTTTCGCTTAATACTTCTTCTTGGGTATTGAATACCGGATGTGGATCTCACATCTGCAATGATTTGCAGGTGATGACAAGAAGTCGTAAGCTAAGGATGGGTGAGATCCAGCTAAGGCTCGGGAATGGTTCTAGAGTCGAAGCCAAAGCTATAGGAGACATTTATTTAGTTTTGCAGAACAATTTTAAGTTATTTTTGAGAGATGTTTTATATGTTCCAGATTTGGTCAAAAACATTATATCTATTTCTATGCTTGATAGAGATGGTTTTTCTTGCAATTTTGTGAATGGGATTTGCTGGTTTTTCTTGCAATTTTGTGAATGGGATTTGCAATATTTACAAGAATGAATGTTTGATTGGAAATGGACAACTTGAAAACGATCTATATAGCTTAAAATTAAAAGACGTTCCAATTAATTATGTTGATGAACCGGTAACAACAATTAAAAGGAAAAACGATAGTCAAAACCCGGAAAACCTTTGGCATGCTAGGCTAGGTCATATTTCCTCAAGGAGGATGAACAAGCTAGTGGGAGAGGGCATGTTTGATATTTCTGATATTAACTCTCTACCTACTTGTGAGTCCTGCCTAAAGGGAAAAATGACTAAATCTCCTTTCAAAGGGAAACCTGAGCGTAGTCAAAATCTGTTGGATTTGATCCATACAGATGTTTGCGGTCCATTTAGGATTGGTACTAAATATGGCAACACCTACTTCATTACCTTTACCGATGATCATTCTAGGTATGGGTATTTATATTTAATGAAATATAAGTCTGAAGCATTTGAAAGGTTCAAAGAATTCAAGGCTGAAGTAGAAAACAAACTAGGTAAAAGTATTAAGGCATTTCAATCGGATCGAGGTGGAGAATACTTAAGTACCGAGTTTTTGGACTATCTAAAAAAGAATGAGATTCTCTCTCAGTGGACTCCTCCGATGACACCTCAGCTGAATGGTGTTTTGGAGCATCGCAATCGAACTTTGTTGGACATGGTTCGATCCATGATGAGCTTCACTGAGCTCCCACCTTTGTTTTGGGGCTACGCGCTTGAAACGGTGGTATTGTTGTTAAACAACGTCTACACTAAAGCAGTAGATAAAATACCATACGAGTTATGGAATGGCAAAGCTCCTAAGTATTCGTACTTGAGGATTTGGGGATGTCCTGCTTACGTGAAGCAGATAGTGGGAGATAAGTTGGATAGTCGATCCACCTTATGTTATTTTGTAGGGTATCCGAAGAATTCAATCGGATATTATTTCTATCATCCTGCTGAAACAAAAGTGTTTGTTTCAAGGAATGCCACCTTCTTGGAGAAGGAGTTCTTATTGGATAAGAAAGGCAAGATGATGGAACTCGAAGAAATTCGAGAAGAACCCGAGATACAAAATAGCGATCCTACACCTCAAGAATCATCACAATACACGCCTATTACTAGGAGATCCGAGAGGACTTCCAGGCCTCCTATTAGATATGGTCTTCTTCTTGAAGGGGATCAAAGTGAACCCGACATTGGATGTGATCCAAGAAACTTCAAGGAAGCAATTTCTGATGCGGATTCGAATTTATGGCTTGAAGCTATGCAATCAGAAATAGACTCGATGCATTCTAACCAAGTTTAGTCTTTAGTAGATCCTCCCGATGGAATTGTTCCAATTGGGTGCAAATGGATCTACAAGAGAAAGCTTGGGCCTAATGGAAAGGTATTGACCTACAAGGCACGATTGGTGGCAAAAAGGTTATACTCAAAGACAAGGAGTTGACTATGATGAAACTTTTTCACCAGTCGCAATGTTCAAGTCCATAAGAATCCTTATTGCCATAGCAGCATGATATGACTATGAGATATGGCAAATGGATGTAAAGACTGCATTTCTTAATGGAAACATTAAGGAAGAGATCTATATGATGCAGCCTGAGGGATACACATCCATGGGAAGCGAGCATAAGGTATGCAAGCTTCAGAGATCAATCTATGGTCTCAAACAAGCATCAAGAAGTTGGAACCAAAAATTTGATGAAACGATAAAGGATTTTGGTTTTATCAAGAACCCGGAGGAACCATGCGTGTACAAGAAAGTAGTTAAGAATGCGGTAACATTCTTAGTACTTTATGTTGATGACATCCTACTCATGGGGAATGATGTAGGGATGTTGCAGTCAACAAAGATATGGTTATCAGGTAGATTCTCGATGAAGGATTTAGGTGAGGCATCCTATATTCTAGGAATTCAGATCTATAGAGATAGATCTAAAAGAATGATAGGACTCACTCAATCAACCTACATCAACACCATATTGAAAAGGTTTTCTATGGATGAGTCCAAGAGAGGACATCTACCTACGTGTCATGGAGTTTCTCTATCCAAGTCTATGTGTCCCAAGACTGACGAAGAGATAGATAAGATGACACACGTGCCATATGCGTCAGCCATAGGTAGTATCATGTATGGGATGATATCTACCAGACCGAATGTGGCCATGCTCTGAGCGTCACGGAGCAGATACCAAGCCAATCCGGTCAAATGCATTGGAAAGCCGTGAAGGATATTCTTAAGTACTTGCGAAGGACTAAGAATTTGTTCATGGTTTATGGAGGGAGAGAATTGAAGTTGGAAGGCTATAACGACTCTAGCTTCCAATGTGACGTGGATGACTCGAAATCAACCTCTGGATTTGTATTCGTGCTCAATGGCGGTGCTGTCTCTTGGAAGATTTCCAAGCAGGACCACAGCGGATTCCACCACTGAGGCAGAATACATTGCAGCATCAGCTGCTGCTAAAGAGGCGGTTTGGATAAGGAAATTCATCCAAGAGTTGGGGTGTAATTCCTGAAGCTGTTGGTCCAGTCCCGGTGTACTGTGACAACACGGGTGCTGTTGCTCAGGCAAAGGAACCAAGGTCTCATCAGAAGTCCAAACACGTACTGAGGAAATACCACATCATCCGGGAGATCGTGGAGAGAGGAGACATCAGTGTCGAGAGAGTGGCCTCTACAGACAATATCGCTGATCCGCTTACTAAGCCCTTGCCAGGACCATTGTTTGACAAACATCGCGAAGCAATGGGATTACGTAGTATGACTAGTTGGCTTTAGGGCAAGTGGGAGATTGAAAGAGTGGGTGCCCGGTTAGCCAACTTGTGGCTAAGGGCTTTTATGACTCTATGTAAAACAATCTTTTGTTTAATATAATTTACACTTTTATAATGGCATTGACTTTATCTTTCTTCATAATGTTATATTATGATATAATATTGTTGTTTTGATAAAGACCTTGAATATACTATAGTGTATGTAAGATGTGGTAGCACATGGGGATGGCTATCATGAAACACATCTTATAGTCACTGTATATTCTAAACTGTTCCTAGTCAATTAAGCCGTCCGCAAATAAGGATAAGGATCGCTCGAGATTGAGACTAGCATTTGTGATGCCGATTACCACGTTTCATTGGTATGGAATATAGAGATGTTCAAAGCATGCAAATGGATATTTATATGATGAATGATCGAACTACCCTATTCGGATTTTCCAAGTGGTTATCACTTATCGAGTGGATAAAGTCCGCGGTTTTGGTTGTACACCATTAGTCCTTATTACTTGAAACATCATTGAGACTCTATATGCTAGTACTGTGCTTTGACTCATTTATCGACTCTATTGGGGTCATCAGGTGTCGGAATTGGGTACAGTTACGACACATATAGGAGTCGATGCTTTGTTGTCAAGGATTCACCACATACTTGCGAGTGTGGATATCCTATGAAATCTGAGGAGATATTAGTGTGACGAATCTCTGGCCAGAGTATATGATGTGTTTTAGGTTAATGGGTTTTCCTAGTAACACATGCGATGTCACTAATAGATCTCCAAGATGTTATGCATAGTTATCGAATCTCGAACAACTCTCGATATACCAATGGTTGTTGATTCGATCGGGATATATGGATGAAGGGACCGTACTGTACGCTAACCAAAATCTACTGGTTCTTGCAGGCACTATCAGTAATACCTAGGGAATCATGGGGCGATGTTGCTAGGCGCTCTTACCATGATTCGATGGGTAAGTCGAAAATTGTTGTTCCGAGTCACAAGGAGTTGTGAGCCCACGGCTAGCTGTATTCCTAAACCATTGAGGGTTACACAAGTAATGGATTACTAAAACCCCGTAGAGATAGTTAAATTTAAAGAGTTAAATTTAATGAAAGAGAAGTTGGACTTCTTAACTAAAGGGAGTGAGATTTCCTAAAATGACATAGGGATGGACATTTTTGGAAACCACTGAATTCGGATTCAGAAAAATTATCTTGACTCTAAAAGATGCAGAAATGGTTTCTGTGCACATTGGTGAAATCAGTTTATCAATCGGAGTCACGATGAATTTTATATTAATTTCTATAACAACAGGCTTGGCTTGTTGGGCTTAAGTTATGGATTGTGGGCTTTAAGGAGTTAGAGTCCTGATACAATTATAACTAGAAATTATCTATAAATATACTGCAGTGTTCGAAAATTCCATAAGATTTTCAGTCTTGCAATTTTCGAATTTCAGCCTATATTATTCAAGGGGATTTTCGAAATCCTCTGTCCCTTTTGGAGAAAATTCGGGTTGTGATTTTTGTGAAAAATTACAATCTGAATTAACAGATCATATCTGTTTATTCTCTACGCAAACTTCTGATTGATTTCTAGTGCAGTCAATCAGAGGGTTTTGTTTTCTATTCGTGGACCTGATTGAAGAAACGTTCATTCATAAGTTCCTGGGATATACAACAAGAGCAGATTAAATTCTGTTGGTGTCCATAATCTCGCTTCGAGATTTCAAGGTAAAATATTGAATAGTGATTATTTGTTTTACTTACACAAATTTAATCGTAAAGTTTTGATACCCAGATATGGAATCGTTCCATATTAATAAAATAAATTTTTAAACTTCCGCTGCACCGGGTATCAATTCTAATTGATCTGAACACAGTTTTCCAACAATGGTATCAGAGCCAGGTTGCTCAGATAAAACGATTAAATTAATCGATTGTACAAAATTTTTTAAGCCTCGGTTTTTGAAACAAAACGAAAATTTAAAATTGAAATTTTAATGGGCAAATCGGGCAGCGAGCGTCGCTGCCCAGCCCGGGCCCCTTTTTGGGGAGCGATCCCGGGCAGCCTGGAAAAATTATTTTTTAATTTTTAATTAAAATTTTAATTTTTGAAATTCTAGTTTTTGATTCGATCGAAAATTATTTTTGATTGGTTCACGAGGCATCGGATCGAATTGTTCGAGTCCGAAAATTTTAAAATTGATTTTTGGATAAATTTGAATTTTTGAAAAATTTATAAATTTTATCCGTTAAATTAAATTTTATAAAATTAATTATTTTGGTACAATTGATGATAAGATATGATCTTATGGATGGATAAGATAAAATATGATTTTATCTTTTAAATTATAATGCCTTTGCATGTTTATCCAATTATTTAATTATTGAATTAATTAATGGATAAAGGATGATCGATTGCCATGACCAATATTTTAGGTGTATGTTAGGTGATTTACATTTGTCTTATTGTTGTTGGTGTTTATTAATGGGCTTGGTTTATAGCCCAATATGATTGTCATATGTAATAAAAGTGGGCCTGGTTTATGGCCCGTTCCCACCCCTAAAAATGTATCCCATATTTGTCATCGAAATTTATTGTAAATTTATTAGACTTAGTGGAAGACAAATATTTGAAGAAATGGTGGGCCCAGCAGACAATGAAGACCGAAGAAATGTAAATTGGAAGCACAATGTAATAGGATTGCATTGCATACTTGCATATCACCTAGGATTGGACTTAGACTCGTGATTGGCAACCACGGGTCGATTAGTTAATGGGATCGATCATCCTTAAATAATATATGATATTATTGATGTATGCATGTTTAGACAAAATTGTATGAATCCCGCAAGCATACTAAATTGCATGATGAGACAAATTTTCAAAAATTAAAAATCCCTCATTTTAAAGATGATTTAAAATTGATATCAAGATTAATAAAAAGAGAATTTAAATATTGTTTAAATATTCCTACCTTCCATCAACGATCAATGTATGAGATGCTACCCGCGGATACGGTCCGGCTCATATTATTGGGGGGGCCCGTTCGTCGAAAAGCTGTACATTGGATCGACACATGTTGTAAGTTGGGTGGAACTCCCATGGGATTGGCTCATATTATTGGGGATCTACATGGCGACCGTCCATCACAACTTAATATTGATGGGTTATCTTGCATGTCACAATAAACGGCGTCATATTATTGGGCCCTTATTGGACATGAGGTAAAAACATGGGGGTTACTTTGGAAGTAATTGGACTCTACCTTTTGAAAATTATGGTTGGCTGATATTATTCGGGATCATGATTTGTCAATTGGACTCCATGTTCTCACTAAGAAAAACAGTTTCCCGTTTTCACTAGAGGGTAGTGAAATCGTTAAAATAGTGGGAGTGTAATTCATAAAATAAAAATTCGCCATATTTTATGTCTTAGTAAATTAATTAAACAATCATTGATTATTGTCTGTTTCCTTTTCAGTATACTATTACAATGACTTCTCGCAATCCACTGTTTTCAATTCTCGAACAAAACAAATTGACTGGCGCAAACTATATGGAATGGTTCCGTAAGTTGAAAATTATTCTAACTTCGGAAAAATCTTTCTACGTGTTAGAAAAGCCGCCTCCGAAGGAAGCCCCGACTAATACAAGTCCGGAAGAGTTGGCCAAACTTGATTTATGGTGGGACCATGATATCAAGGACAAATGCTACATGCAGGCTTCGATGTCTGATGAGCTTCAAAGGAGATTCGAGGATACCGTGAATGCTGCTGACATTCACAAGAACCTCAAGGAACTCTTTGGAGCTCAGTCAAGGTCGGAGAGGTATGCCACCGTCAAAGAGCTCATGACGAGCCGCATGCGAGATGGGACTTCGGTCCGTGAGCATGGGGTGCGCATGATTGGGCTCATTGAAAAGTTGGTAACACTCGATTTGACATTGGAGCATGAACTTAGCGCGGACTTGTTGCTTCTATCACTTCCTTCATCGTTTTACGGTTTTGTGATGAACTTCAATATGAACAAGATAGAGGCCACCCTTGAAGAGATGGTCAATATGCTTGTCACATATGAAGCCACACTAAAGAAGGATAAACCGGTACTCTTGGTTGGCTCCTCTTATAACTCTAAGAAAGGACCAAGTGGAAAGGGTAAGAAACGTTCTGCCCCACCCAAGAAGATTGTACCAAATAAGAAGGGAAAGGCCAAGGCTTCAATTGGAATAAAAGATGAAAACGTTTGCCATTACTGCAAGAAACCCGGTCATTGGAAACGTAACTACAAGAAATACCTCGAACAGTTGCGAACTGCAAAGGGTATGTTTTACATTGATATAAATGTTTCGCTTAATACTTCTTCTTGGGTATTGAATACCGGATGTGGATCTCACATCTGCAATGATTTGCAGGTGATGACAAGAAGTCGTAAGCTAAGGATGGGTGAGACCCAGCTAAGGCTCGAGAATGGTTCTAGAGTCGAAGCCAAAGCTATAGGAGACATTTATTTAGTTTTGCAGAACAATTTTAAGTTATTTTTGAGAGATGTTTTATATGTTCCGGATTTGGTCAAAAACATTATATCTATTTCTATGCTTGATAGAGATGGTTTTACTTGCAATTTTGTGAATGGGATTTGCTGGTTTTTCTTGCAATTTTGTGAATGGGATTTGCAATATTTACAAGAATGAATGTTTGATTGGAAATGGACAACTTGAAAACGATCTATATAGCTTAAAATTAAAAGACGTTCCAATTAATTATGTTGATGAACCGGTAACAACAATTAAAAGGAAAAACGATAGTCAAAACCCGGAAAACCTTTGGCATGCTAGGCTAGGTCATATTTCCTCAAGGAGGATGAACAAGCTAGTGGGAGAGGGCATGTTTGATATTTCTGATATTAACTCTCTACCTACTTGTGAGTCCTGCCTAAAGGGAAAAATGACTAAATCTCCTTTCAAAGGGAAACCTGAGCGTAGTCAAAATCTGTTGGATTTGATCCATACAGATGTTTGCGGTCCATTTAGGATTGGTACTAAATATGGCAACACCTACTTCATTACCTTTACCGATGATCATTCTAGGTATGGGTATTTATATTTAATGAAATATAAGTCTGAAGCATTTGAAAGGTTCAAAGAATTCAAGGCTGAAGTAGAAAACAAACTAGGTAAAAGTATTAAGGCATTTCAATCGGATCGAGGTGGAGAATACTTAAGTACCGAGTTTTTGGACTATCTAAAAAAGAATGAGATTCTCTCTCAGTGGACTCCTCCGATGACACCTCAGCTGAATGGTGTTTTGGAGCATCGCAATCGAACTTTGTTGGACATGGTTCGATCCATGATGAGCTTCACTGAGCTCCCACCTTCGTTTTGGGGCTACGCGCTTGAAACGGTGGTATTGTTGTTAAACAACGTCTACACTAAAGCAGTAGATAAAATACCATACGAGTTATGGAATGACAAAGCTCCTAAGTATTCGTACTTGAGGATTTGGGGATGTCCTGCTTACGTGAAGCAGATAGTGGGAGATAAGTTGTATAGTCGATCCACCTTATGTTATTTTGTAGGGTATCCGAAGAATTCAATCGGATATTATTTATATCATCCTGCTGAAACAAAAGTGTTTGTTTCAAGGAATGCCACCTTCTTGGAGAAGGAGTTCTTATTGGATAAGAAAGGCAAGATGATGGAACTCGAAGAAATTTGAGAAGAACCCGAGATACAAAATAGCGATCCTACACCTCAAGAATCATCACAATACACACCTATTACTAGGAGATCCGAGAGGACTTCCAGGCCTCCTATTAGATATGGTCTTCTTCTTGAAGGGGATCAAAGTGAACCCGACATTGGATGTGATCCAAGAAACTTCAAGGAAGCAATTTCTGATGCGGATTCGAATTTATGGCTTGAAGCTATGCAATCAGAAATAGACTCGATGCATTCTAACCAAGTTTAGTCTTTAGTAGATCCTCCCGATGGAATTGTTCCAATTGGGTGCAAATGGATCTACAAGAGAAAGCTTGGGCCTAATGGAAAGGTATTGACCTACAAGGCACGATTGGTGGCAAAAAGGTTATACTCAAAGACAAGGAGTTGACTATGATGAAACTTTTTCACCAGTCGCAATGTTCAAGTCCATAAGAATCCTTATTGCCATAGCAGCATGATATGACTATGAGATATGGCAAATGGATGTAAAGACTGCATTTCTTAATGGAAACATTAAGGAAGAGATCTATATGATGCAGCCTGAGGGATACACATCCATGGGAAGCGAGCATAAGGTATGCAAGCTTCAGAGATCAATCTATGGTCTCAAACAAGCATCAAGAAGTTGGAACCAAAAATTTGATGAAACGATAAAGGATTTTGGTTTTATCAAGAACCGGAGGAACCATGCGTGTACAAGAAAGTAGTTAAGAATGCGGTAACATTCTTAGTACTTTATGTTGATGACATCCTACTCATGGGGAATGATGTAGGGATGTTGCAGTCAACAAAGATATGGTTATCAGGTAGATTCTCGATGAAGGATTTAGGTGAGGCATCCTATATTCTAGGAATTCAGATCTATAGAGATAGATCTAAAAGAATGATAGGACTCACTCAATCAACCTACATCAACACCATATTGAAAAGGTTTTCTATGGATGAGTCCAAGAGAGGACATCTACCTACGTGTCATGGAGTTTCTCTATCCAAGTCTATGTGTCCCAAGACTGACGAAGAGATAGATAAGATGACACACGTGCCATATGCGTCAGCCATAGGTAGTATCATGTATGGGATGATATCTACCAGACCGAATGTGGCCAATGCTCTGAGCGTCACGAGCAGATACCAAGCCAATCCCGGTCAAATGCATTGGAAAGCCGTGAAGGATATTCTTAAGTACTTGCGAAGGACTAAGAATTTGTTCATGGTTTATGGAGGGAGAGAATTGAAGTTGGAAGGCTATACCGACTCTAGCTTCCAATGTGACGTGGATGACTCGAAATCAACCTCTGGATTTGTATTCGTGCTCAATGGCGGTGCTGTCTCTTGGAAGATTTCCAAGCAGGACACCACAGCGGATTCCACCACTGAGGCAGAATACATTGCAGCATCAGCTGCTGCTAAAGAGGCGGTTTGGATAAGGAAATTCATCCAAGAGTTGGGTGTAATTCCTGAAGCTGTTGGTCCAGTCCCGGTGTACTGTGACAACACGGGTGCTGTTGCTCAGGCAAAGGAACCAAGGTCTCATCAGAAGTCCAAACACGTACTGAGGAAATACCACATCATCCGGGAGATCGTGGAGAGAGGAGACATCAGTGTCGAGAGAGTGGCCTCTACAGACAATATCGCTGATCCGCTTACTAAGCCCTTGCCAGGACCATTGTTTGACAAACATCGCGAAGCAATGGGATTACGTAGTATGACTAGTTGGCTTTAGGGCAAGTGGGAGATTGAAAGAGTGGGTGCCCGGTTAGCCAACTTGTGGCTAAGGGCTTTTATGACTCTATGTAAAACAATCTTTTGTTTAATATAATTTACACTTTTATAATGGCATTGACTTTATCTTTCTTCATAATGTTATATTATGATATAATATTGTTGTTTTGATAAAGACCTTGAATATACTATAGTGTATGTAAGATGTGGTAGCACATGGGGATGGCTATCATGAAACACATCTTATAGTCACTGTATATTCTAAACTGTTCCTAGTCAATTAAGCCGTCCGCAAATAAGGATAAAGATCGCTCGAGATTGAGACTAGCATTTGTGATGCCGATTACCACGTTTCATTGGTATGGAATATAGAGATGTTCAAAGCATGCAAATGGATATTTATATGATGAATGATCGAACTACCCTATTCGGATTTTCCAAGTGGTTATCACTTATCGAGTGGATAAAGTCCGCGGTTTTGGTTGTACACCATTAGTCCTTATTACTTGAAACATCATTGAGACTCTATATGCTAGTACTGTGCTTTGACTCATTTATCGACTCTATTGGGGTCATCAGGTGTCGGAATTGGGTACAGTTACGACACATATAGGAGTCGATGCTTTGTTGTCAAGGATTCACCACATACTTGCGAGTGTGGATATCCTATGAAATCTGAGGAGATATTAGTGTGACGAATCTCTGGCCAGAGTATATGATGTGTTTTAGGTTAATGGGTTTTCCTAGTAACACATGCGATGTCACTAATAGATCTTCAAGATGTTATGCATAGTTATCGAATCTCGAACAACTCTCGATATACCAATGGTTGTTGATTCGATCGGGATATATGGATGAAGGGACCGTACTGTACGCTAACCAAAATCTACTGGTTCTTGCAGGCACTATCAGTAATACCTAGGGAATCATGGGGCGATGTTGCTAGGCGCTCTTACCATGATTCGATGGGTAAGTCGAAAATTGTTGTTCCGAGTCACAAGGAGTTGTGAGCCCACGGCTAGCTGTATTCCTAAACCATTGAGGGTTACACAAGTAATGGATTACTAAAACCCCGTAGAGATAGTTAAATTTAAAGAGTTAAATTTAATGAAAGAGAAGTTGGACTTCTTAACTAAAGGGAGTGAGATTTCCTAAAATGACATAGGGATGGGCATTTTTGGAAACCACTGAATTCGGATTCAGAAAATTTATCTTGACTCTAAAAGATGCAGAAATGGTTTCTGTGAACATTGGTAAAATTGGTTTATCAATCTGAGTCACGATGAATTTTATATTAATTTCTGAACATGCGAGCTTTGCTTGTTAGGCTTGAACTTATGACTAATGGGCCCTAAGCTGTTAGCAGCCCACATTATAAATAAGTTATTGCAGTACAGAAATTAAACAACAGAGGTCACAATTTTTGAAAACCCTAGCTGTTTTTCTCTCTAAGTGGCCGCCCCCCTCCCTCTCTGCTCGGGAAAATCCAGCCTGTGAATTTTGAATTTACAGTCTGGTTTAACGGATCAAATTCGTTAATTCTCTTCGTAGAAACTTCTGATAGCTTTTCTAGTGCAATCTATCAGAGGGATTAAATCTCTGTTCGTGGACCTGATTGAAGAATTGTTCGTCCATCAGTTCCTGGGATATACAACAAGAGCAGAGTAATCTGTTGGTGTCCATAATCTCGATTCGAGATTGGAGGTAAAAATTTATAATTGTTATTTAATTTTTACACACACAATTTAATCGTAAAGTTTTGATACCCATTATGGAATCGTTCCATATAAAAAAAAAATTTTAAACTTCCGCTGCACCGGGTATCAATTCTGATTGATCTGATCACCGTACTCCAACAGTGCAATGACATCATAATTAAAAAGATAAAATCAAATTTTATCTTATCCTTTCATAAGATCATATCTTATCATCAATTGTACCAAAATAATTAATTTTATAAAATCTAATTTAACGGATAAAATTTATAATTTTTCCAAAAATTCAAATTTATCCAAAAATCAATTTTAAAATTTTCGGACTCAAACAATTTGATCCGATGCCTCGTGGACCAATCAAAAACAATTTTCGATCGGACCAAAAACTAAAATTTCAAAAATTTCAAAAAATCCAAAAAATCAAATTTTAAAATTTTCGCACTGCCCGGGACATTCCCGGGCAGCCCCGCCTCCATGTGGGACAGGGCTGCCCACGTGGAGGTGGGCAGCTCGTCGCTGCCCCTGGGCAGCGATTAAATCGCTGCCCGATTGCCCTTGTTTCCCTTCAAATTTAATTTTAAAATTTTTTCGTTTTGTTTCAAAAACCGAGGCTAAAAATTTTGTACAATCGATTAAATTTAATCGTTTGATCAAAGTTTACGACCTGGCTCTGACGTCACTGTTGGAACACGCGTTCTCTGATCACACGGATGTGATACCCGGAGCAACGGAAGTTTTAAAAAATTTTATTTTTCGATATGAAACGATTCCATATCGTGGGTATCAAATCCTAACGATTAAAATCTTGCACGTAAAAATATAAATTCACAATTAAATATTTTTACCTTTTCAAGCTAAGGCTTGATTATGGACTCCAACAGAATTTAATCTGCTCTTCTTGTAAATCCCGGAAACCGATGACTTGCTCGATCAATCTCCGGAATTAGGTCCACGAATAGAAAACAGAAACCCTCTGATTGATTGCACTAGAAATCAATCAGATGTTTATCGTAGAGAATAAACAGATTTGATCTGTCAATTCAAAATGT
The DNA here is from genome assembly GCF_033568475.1 of Henckelia pumila. NCBI lineage: Eukaryota > Viridiplantae > Streptophyta > Magnoliopsida > Lamiales > Gesneriaceae > Henckelia > Henckelia pumila. Next base: position 61,594 of record NW_027331855.1, on the reverse strand, counting down.
AATTTTCAGAAAAATCACAAACTGAATTTTCTCAAAAGGGACAAGAGGAATTCGAAATTCCCCTAAGAAATATATATTGTGATTTTCGAAAATTGCTTGATTAAAAAGTTATTATTTTCGAAACCTACACACATATATATATATATATATATAATTTCTAGACTGAATTAAGTTATAATTGTATTAGGACACTAAGTCCTTAGGGCCCACAATTCATAACTTAAGCCCAACAAGCCAAGCCCATTATTATAGAAATTAATATAAAATTCATCATGACTCCGATTGATAAACCGATTTCACCAATGTGCACAGAAACCATTTCTGCACCTTTTAAAGTCATGATAATTTTTCTGAATCTGAATTCAGTGATTTCCAAAAATGTCCATCCCTATGTCATTTTAGAAAATTTCACTCCCTTTAGTTAAGAAGTCCAACTTCTCTTTCATTAAATTTAACTTTTTAAATTTAACTATCTCAACGAGGTTTAGTAATCCATTACTTGTGTGACCCTCAATGGTTCAGGGATACAGCTAGCCGTGGGCTCACAACTCCTTGTGACTCGTAACAACGATTTTCGACTTGCCCAACGAATCATGGTAAGAGCGTCTAGCAACATCGCCCCATGATTCCCTAGGTATCACTGATAGTGCCTGCAAGAACCAGTAAGTTTTGGTTAGCGTACAGTACAGTCCCTTCATCCAAATATCCCGATCGAATCAACAACCATTGGTACATCGAGAGTCGTTCGAGATTCGATAACTATGCAACGCATCTTGAAGATCAAATAGTGACATCGCATGTGCTACTAGGAAACCAAGTAACCTAAATCACATCGAGTACTCTGGCCAGAGATTTGTCACACTAATATCTCCTCAGATCGCATAGGATATCCACACTTGCAAGCGTGTAGTGAATCCTTGACAACAAAGCATTGACTCCTATATGTGTCGTTACTGTACCCAATCTCGACACCTGATGACCCCATAGAGTCGGTAAACGAGTCAAAGTACAGTACTAGCATATAGAGTCTCAATGATGTTTCAAGTAGTAAGGACTAATGGTGTACAACCAAAACCGCGGACTTATCCACTCAAATAATAATAACCATTTGGAAAGTTCGAATAGGTTAGTTCGATCATTCATCATATGAATATCCATTTGCATGCTTTGAACATCTCCATGTCTATTACCAATGAAACGTGGTACTTGGTATCACAAATGCTAGTCTCAATCTTGAGCGATCCTTATCCTTATTAGCGGACGGCTCAATTGACTAGGAACTGTTTAGAATATACAGTGACTATAAGATGTGTTTCATAATAGTGATCTCTCTTTATTCACTATCTCATCTTACTTACACTATAGTATATTCAAGGTCTTTATCAAAACAACAATAGTATATCACAATATAACAATATGAAGAAAGACAAAGAAAATGCCATTAATGAATGTAAATTATATTAAACAAAGATTGTTTATACATAGAGTCATAAAAGCCCTTAGCCACAAGTTGGCTAATCGGGCACCCACTCTTTCATTAATATTCTCCTATTATTAATTAATTCTAATAATAATTGAATTTTTTTAAAAAATATCAGCATCGTTATTGGGTTGTTTTTAATTTTTTAAAGAAAATTTTGTTAAGATTTAATTGGTGTTTATATCTATTATCTATTACTACTATATCTATATGAGTTTCAATTGTGAATTTTATAATTTGTCTTCTCTATATTTCATAATTTTTTTGTTTTTATGACTTGTTTTTGCCTTTACACATGCTTCATTAATGCATTGAATTTTGTTTAATAATAATTTAGCTTAATACCAATTAATATTTTCCTATTATTAATTAATTCTAATAATAAATTGAATTTTTTAAAAAATATCAGCATTGTTATTGGATTGTTTTTGCCCAATATATGAGTTCCATATGAGTTTCAATCTATTATCTGTCTATCGGGATAATTCTTAAATATATCCTTGTATCTTTTCCATTTTCTGTTTTATATCCCTTTCACTTTTTATGTTCAAAATATATCCTTGATTCATTAAATACTTTCTCGAATATGTCCTTAAAACTAAATAATCCTTATTATACCTTTTAATACCTTATTAATTATTTAAAAGCTTAATCCCATCATGCTTCCGTAAGTAAATTAAAGTCAATTACCTCTTTGACCAAACTGTTGTCGGGTTATGTCCACCGGGTTTTATAGGTTGCTCCTCACAACCAAACCACGCGATCGCAACCGATGGTTTCTGACACAGACTCCTTCAGCAGCAACTAGTACAACCTTATTTCGTTTCCTACCTTAAGGTGTATAGTAATAGATTAATTTTTAAATGAGAACAACATGATAGAGAAGAGCTTCAGAAATTTATTCAGACAACATATTATTAAATAAATCAACCTCCTTTGAAGAGGAGGAGATAACTAGTTTAGCTACTCATAGTAGTCTTTTTCTTGAAATACATAAAATTAAAACTTAATACTAACTTAGAAAGAGAAATATTACAATGTTTTATTTGTAAAAAAACTGAAGGGAATGATCGATGTCTTCAGCTTCCTCAACTGCCTGTATTTATAGCTGAAGCTCCACTCGTTCACCGAGAAACTTCAGGGAATCTTACAGCTGTCTTGAATTATTTATGTCATTATTTATGACATCTTTTACTCGTTGAGGAGTCACATATCTGCCACTTTTTTTGGGCTTTATATTATCCTCACATGCCTTCTTTAATTTTGTCGGGGCATATATCTTTTGCTTTTGAAGTGGGCCCCTGTGAAAGCGCGTTTTCAGTGGTCCTTGTCCATTTTTGCTAGTCTCAGAAAAATCCCTCCGATCCTTTCGGGGTTTGAAGGTTTTCCAAATTCTGGCTCCTTTTGGTTAGAACATTCTGGGGAGATATTTTCTGACCATCTCCCGATATGAGTCATATTGCAAAATTTTCGGCGAGTTTCTTTACTCCCCGGTAGCTTGTTGTTCCACAAAAAGTTTTTCTTTTTGTCGAAGAGTTCTTCCGCAAAAGTCGTAGTTTTTCCTTTCATTGTATTTAACAGGAATGATACATTCACCGAATTTTGATAAAATTTGAACGAAAACTTGACCTTGTCCATCTAAGTGAGACAGACCCAGATACCCCATGCCCTCATGGTTGAGATTTCATTCTCTCCGAAAGTGGACACAAATGATATTTCTTCAGATATAGGATCCTTGATGAATCTTTGATTATTCATATCAGGTCTCCTTAGCTTGATGAAATGAAAGGACTCGTGTGATCCTTTCTCTGTTGGTTCTGGAGCTGCACTAAAGAAGTATAACTCGAGCACATCTCCTCTGGACAAATGGTCATTATTTGTCCATGTTTCTTGGACTGCTTCCTGAATCCATTTTGGTAGCTGTGATACCTCCTGAAAGCCTGGTGAAGTTGTATAAACTGAGGCCAGAGCCCCAAATTCATACCATAGCTTTACATCCTTAGGGTTGACATTATTTTTTAGCCAAACCCTTGGATATATCCCTGCAACATCAACCTTGCAAGTGTTCGGGTTAATTTCTGTAGTAACCCATATCCTGTTTTAAGTTACTTCAATTTCAAATACATAATCAAGGGATTAAATGAGATGAAAAATAATTGAATTGTGTGTTAAAAATATGTATTCAGACATATCGGTTTATAGACGATATTAAATTATATATTTGATTTTTATAGCACACATGAGTTGAACTAATTTTAATCGGGTCACGTTTAAATCTCGAATGAATAAAAAAATACACACAGTTAAACACGTATACACAATTATATTGTGATATATACATATATAGATATAACGAATGTACACGTGCCATCACTATTCACGGTCACATCATAATCTTCAAATTTCCTGATTCACGTTTCTCTCTCCTCGCGCCGCCTTCAAACTGCCGTAACTCCGCCACCGCTTGTCAAAAATCAAAACTAAATATACCATTGGACTCCTCGCGACGAGGGCTATCCACGGATATCCACTTTGGTCATTTTAGACGCACCCCGACGAACCCGAATCCGGAGCCGCCGCTTTATTACCGTCGTTCAGCCGTCTCCGGCCACCGAAACGTGAAATTGAATATACGGTTGGACTCCTCTCGACGAGATCTAGCTATTGATACCTATTTCGCGAAGTTTCGTCGTGATTGCCAAAAACCCATTTTTTCGACCGCCGCCTTCGCTGCCCCGTTTCGCCACCGTAAGTCGCCGGAAACTTGAAATTGATTGAGGCGTTTTGTTCCTTATGTCGTAAGCTTCGTTTTGATATAAATATTTTATAGAAATATCCAACTCCGACGATGGTTGATTTTCCGGTCGCCGCCGCCACTGCCGGACATCAGTGTTGAGTTTGTTTAATTGTTGGGCTTGTTTCGCAGCTTTGATATATAAATTGGAACACATCAACGGCTAACTACAGACGAAGGTATGATCCAGAAATCCTATTAAGAAATAGGAGTATCTACTAGCTTAGTTAAGACTTGTAGATAATAATTATTGATACAATAAATATTTGATTGTAGGCTTGAAATCTAGGTCCTGACGTAGACTCGAACTATTACATAGAAGGTACGTAAATATTGACTGAGATAGCCAGCGAATATGCATGTTTATATGTTGCATTTTTACGTGGCATGATGTATGTTTTACTGATTTTATATTCATATGTCATGTGCACATACACGTTGAGCCTATTTTCTTTGACATAGCCATGATAGTAGAGCTGCTCAGCTCTACTCCAGTATATGGTCTAGCACTAGTAGTGTAGCGGAGATGGATATGTCTGAATACTACGGTGTTTTAGACGAGTGTGGTTGTACCCAAAAGTTGATCCGCGAGGTTCCAGCACTCATTTAGGCGCCTAGTCTGAGCATGATTTGATGGATTACCCGATATTCAGTCATCATATGCATGCATCATATTTATATGTTTACTCATGTTTACGTACTGGGCATTAATCACTCACGTCCTTAGTATTATCTTGGACAACCCATTCGACGGGACAGGTTCCAGGTCGGACAGAGCAGGAGGTTCGAGGCAGGACTAGAGGGCAGGAGCGGTTTTGGAGTATATTATGCAGCAGGAGTTGATATAGCTGTATAATAATATATTTTAGTTTTTATTGTATATATTTCGATATGGTTGTATCACTACAGATTTGGGTTTTAGTACTGGTTGTTTTCTGCTGGTTTATGTATATTATGAGTTATGTTTCCGTAAGTTTTACTCTGATAATTAAGTATTTTAATTAAGTTGATTGCATGCTTGTTAGTAGGTGACTCAAAGCAGGGTCACTACAATTTCACTTATTGTACTTAATTTCTCCACTTTTGTTGATAAATCTGAAATGGAGAAATAACAGCTGGGTTAGTATCAATCTTAGATTTTTTCTTGTCAGTATTGAGCCTAAGATTGATCTCTTCATCTTTTTTTCCAAAGGCGAATGTTTGACTTGATGAGTTTTCCTCATCAATTGTTGCTTTATCTAGATCATCAAAAGCTGATGATAGATTAGCACTTATTTCTTGAGTTTTGGAATCCTCAACATCTTGTTTCACAATCGGTGGTTGTATTTTTTGTTATTGTAAAACCAATGGTTTTAACATTTCTAGTTTATGAGAAACCAATGGTTTCTCTATAGCCCTCACAATTGGCCCTTGAATAGCAGCCCATAGTTGAGTTTGATCTTGCATACATCTTGTAATTCGATTAGATACTTTGATCCGATCAGCTTGTTGTAACCTGCCGGCCATTTCAGCATTAATGGCTAACTGGTTGAACTCGGTTTGAAGCAACCCAAGGTGTTCCCTGAGATGTCTCTGCATTTTCATGATGGAATCTACGTCACCGCCTTCCATCTCTTGTTAAAAAATTTGCAAGAATATTTTCATGAGATTTAATAATAACAATATCAAAAATATAATTTTGATATAAAGCTTGCCATCTTAATAATCTAGCTTTCTCTGGTTTAGATTCAATTTTATTTTTTAAGAAAGCTTTTACCTGGGTATTATCAACTTTTAAAGTAAATTTGTTAGCAAGTAAAAATAAAAGCCATTTCTCAAAAGTCTTTTTAACTGCGTAAAATTCCTTTTCGTTGATATGTCATCTGATACCCTCAAATTCTGTAAAAAGACCGCTACAGTATCTGTATGGTATCTCCCCATCTGGAGTGAGCTTAGTAAGGACTGCAGCCCACCAATCATTGTTGACATCTGTAAATAACACCAAATCATCTTCATCTAAGGGTATAGCCATTTTCAAGAGTTTCTTACATATCTCCTTTAGTTGGTTTACCTCTTTAGTATGTTCATCGGTCTATATAAACCTAGCATCCTTTTTTAATAAAGGACTAAACACCTTCAAGTACATTGCTAGGTTGTTTATGAACATTCCTGCAAAATTGACTACTCCGAGAAAACTTTGGAGTTGTTTTACGTCTTTGAGTTTATCTGAAAAATTCTGTACCTTTTTCATAATATTGGGTTGTAGAATTATTCCAGATTCATCAATCTCAATACCAAGACATTCAATTTTTCTTGTCGCTATGACTGCTTTCTTTTCAGATAAAACCAGTCTTTCTTGTTTACAAATTTTAGAGAAAATCTCTAAATGTTTAACATGTTCATCTATGTTTTTTGATGCTATAAGAATATCATCAATATAAACAAACATGAAGTTGAAATAATTTTTAAAAATATTATCCATCTTTCTTTGAAATATTTGGGGTGCATTAGCCAATCCCATAGGCATAACTTCCCAGATATAATGTCCTTGTGGTGTAGAGAAGACTGTGGTCCATCGGAAGATAGGACCGGAGAGGTCCAGACATCCGAAAAAAGTAATTCAAGAGGGCACGAGGAATTAAGAGTCGTATAAAAAAAAATGAAGTTTATGACTTTTATTAATATTGCATGAGTTACAATGAAAATTTGAAAAAGAGCTAGACATGACCGAAATGGCCTTATTAGAAACTAGATTACTGACAAGAGCCGAGGTGGGATGACCCAAACGGGAGTGCCAGAGAGACAGAGACTCAGCAGCAGTGGTGAGGGCGACAGTGATGGTAGAGGTAGTGGTAGGGGATCGCCAGACATAAACACCATTCTTACATGGACTCGTTTGCAGCAGAGCTCCCGTGTGAAGATCTGTCACCTGAAACGATGAGTGAAGGAATGTGACAAAAACATTATTAGTATGACATAACTGGGCAACAAAAATAAGATTTTTTTTCATGGAAGGAACACATAATGTATCAAACAAGGATAAGGATGACAAAAATGTAGGTAAAGTAAGAATTCCAGTATGTGAGATGGACAAACCAGACCCATTGCCCACAACAATGTTGTCAGGGCCATGGTAGGGCGAGTGCACATAAAGATTTGCTAAGTCTGTGATGACATGATGAGAAGCCCCGGAGTCTAGAATCCATTCGGCAGGGCTGGAATGAGGATAGGGGTGGGATGCGGTATGGGCTTGGGATGGAGCATAGGCAGGACGTGGTTGACGAGGTGAAGGCTGGGTCGGCAGGGTCCATGGGAGATGTTGATATGTGGTACAGCACCAGGCAGAGTGTCCTGGGGTGCCACAGAGTTGGCAGCGGCCGAGGTAAGGACGAGGTGTGTGAGTTTTATTTGTGAATAGCCTAAATTGTCCTTGTATTAATTATTGTTTCATTTGTATGTGAAAAGTCAATGGATAGTTTAAGTCATTTTCATAAAATTTAATAAAGTTAATTTAATTCTTCATTATTGCATTGATTATGGTCTTACTATTACTATTATTATTAAAAATTACGCATGTTTAAACCATGTTATCAAATTAGATTGGATTAATAATAACCATTACTATTATTTAAAATATTATTATTCAAATATGTCTAATTGTTTTTTTAAATTTTTTTAATATTTATAATTAATTATTTAGGAAAAAAACATGATTTGCATAAATGATTTTGAGAATGAACATGAAATCATATCAATATCGGATTTATTTTAAATTTAACTCATTTCATAACATGTTAATTTTAACTAAATTAATGTTCATTAACAAATACTAATATAAACTAAATTTTAAAATTTTATTTTATTTTATTTTTTACATTTTATTCAAACCCCTAAATTTATAATCTAATTTAGAATGGAATAATTCGGAATGTCTTATCAATTGTCTTTTAAATGCGAAAAATTTATTAAAAATTAGTCACATTATCTTATTTTGTAATATATTTTTTCTCAAAACTTCTTTTGTAAAATTTTTGTATAAATAATTTATTGAATTATGTTAACATATGCGTATTTATGATCTCATAGAATATATCTAAAATATAGCTTTTTGAAAGAACTTTTGAATCATGAACATATCATAATAAAATATTTTTAAAGAAGAAGAAGAAGAATAATAAGAATAAGAAAATGATGATGAAAAGATAGAAAACTAAAACCGAAATCTTACAATATAAAAGACCGAAATCACAAATTGAAAAATTTAAGAGATTAAAAATGCAAATTTTCCAAACAAAAATAAGGAAAACAACAAACTTTTCCCACCTATTTTGATGTTTTGAGGATTATTTTGCTTTATTTTTCTCATTTTTTTTACCCAGATAAATTTTAATGTGTGTAATATAAACTTTATTTCAACACACGTACTATGTAGGAAACCGTCGGTATCAAATAAACCATATTCTATAGATTTAGAGATTTCAGACAAAAAAAGACAAAAAACTAGAAGTTATTTTATAAAATCCATATTTTGACAAACCACATAACTAAAAGCCAAAATATGTTAACTTACAAAACTAAAATTGTAATTTTTTAGTATCTTTCGTTTTTGAGTTTATTTCCCTTATGTTTAATTTTAAAACTTAATAAAGTACCTATAATGAATATTACGGTTTTTCAGTTATTGGTTTTATATCTTTTTGTTTAGTTTAAAAATAATGTTTATGACCATTATCGATCAGATATATGTAATATTTATTAGATGTTAATAAACATATATATAATTCTAGGTTCATCACGTACACCTTACCTTCCTAGTCCAATAATATATACAATAAACCTTATCAAAAATTACAAAACATAAAAATTAAAATCAAATATTTGGGAGCTTATTCTTCTTCTTTGTCAACTCAATTTTGGGCCAATCAATTTCCATAATTTAATGAGCATCTCGATTGCTTCTCCCAACAATCGAAATTTTATTGTTTCATATTGTTTGAGGCTCTATCTTTATCCATATCCTAAACTATTTGGATCATAGAATGAAATGATTAATGCATGATATATAATATATAGATAGTAAATATAATGATTTATATAACTTTTATCACTTATAAAACTATAACTGTACGAGGACGTAAGTGTAGAAACTAATAAAAGAATGATATTTTCATATATCTCAAAGAATGATGACATGAGATGTTTATATACAACAATAAAAACCTAAAAAATATAAAGATTACAAAGAATAAAAGATTACAAGATAAAAAAATATATAATATACAATACATATACAATATATTCCAATAGACCCCTCAAGATGGTGGGCTCATAGAGATACTAATCTTGGAACACGGTAGACGAAGACGAGAACCAGAGAGTAGCTTTGTTAAGGCATAAGCTAGCTGGTAAGAGGACGAGACATGAGAAACATGAACTTTGTGGCTCTGAACCAACTCGCGTAAAAAATGATAATCCAAAGCAATTTGCTTCATGCGAGAATGAAACACAGGATTCACACATAAATAAGTGTCACTGATGTTGTCACAATAGATAGAAAACTGAGAAGACGCACAAACAACACCAAGTTCAGCAAGAGGAGAGCCAACCCATTGCACCTCCGCAGCGACAAAGGTGACAACACGATACTCAGCTTCCGTATAAGATCGAGCAATAGAGCTCTGCTTTTTATAGCTCTAAGAAACTGGATTGGGACCCAGAAACACAATATAATCACCAGTGGACGTGCGACCATCCACATCACCAGCCTAGTCCGCATCACAGTAAGCATGGAGTGATAGACAATTGTGATGCTAGAGACAAAAACCATAGGAGCGCGTACAATTGAGGTTGCGCAGAAGCCGATTGACCGCCCCCAATGAACAAATGATGAATAGTGCATAAACTGAGACAACTTGTTCACAACAAAGCAATATCTGGGCGAATAAATGAAAGATACTGTAGATTGCCAACCGTCTGACGATACACGGTGGCATCGGCAGGGGAAGAGCCATCAGACTGGTGGAGCGCAAGGGGAGGATGCCATAGGAGACTGCACCGGCTTTGATTTTTTCATGTTAACTCGTGTAAGGATATCAAGCATATACTTTTTCCGAGAGATACGGAGGCCCCCTGCATAAAAATCCACTTCAACACCAAGAAATTAAGACAAGGAGCCCAGATCCTTGACAGAGAACCGACGGCTTAAGTGATCAATGAATTCCTGTAGTGGGTTTCGCCACATGACTGAAAGTATCAGTGTAGTCAAATCCAGGGAGTTGATGAAATCCCTTTGCAACAAGACGAGCTTTGTAACCATCAACAGAGCTATCTGGTTTCCACATAATAAGAAACACTCATTTTCATCCGACCACATTTTGAGATGTTACAGATGGAACAAGATTCCAGGTGCCATTACGAAGAAGAACATCAAACTCCTCAAACATTGCGGCACGCCAACGGTGATCCTTGAGAGTTGTAGTGTGCGAGGATGGATCAGATGGAGTGGTGTTAGTGACAGCAAAGCAAGGGTAGGGCTTGAATATATTATTTCTATAGGGGGTAACCATAAGATGAGAGGTCGAGGGTATGAGTGGGGTGGTTGCGGCCATTTCGGGAGGTGGCTCATGAGGCCTAGGAATAGTGGGGCAAGGTTCGGCGACGGGTGGAGGCTGGATGGATAATGTGGGGGGAATGATGTACAGTGCAAGAGGACAAGGAGGTGAAGAATCACGAGATTGGGAATCCTTCACAAAGACTCTACCAGGCAGAACTTCAGGAGGAGAACTAGCACCAGCACCACCACTAGCAAAAATAAACGCAGACTCAACAAAAACAACATGACGCGGGAAAAAGATTTTTCCAGAGGAAGGCTCAAGACACATATAGGCACTCTGGGTAAGGGATTAACCAAGGAAGACACGGGGATATGAGCGATGAGAGAGCTTATGCGAAGCGTAGGGGCAAAACCAAGGATGTCACATATACCAAAAAATACGAAGCTTGGATATATTAGGAAGAGCAGCGAAAATGCATTCAAAAGAGGACTTGTAGGAAAGGTTGTTTTTAGGTAGCCGATTAATGAGATAGATTGCAGTGGCAAAGCGTACGGCCAGAACCGAGTAGGTACCGATGCATGGTGAAGGAGGACAAGACCTGTTTCAACAACATGACAGTGATGACATTTGGAGTAGCCATTATGCTCAAGAGTGTGAGGGGGTGTGGTTAGGTGAGAAATACCTTGCAAACCAATAAATTTTTTGAAGGCCAGAAATTCACCACCATTGTCAGTGTATAAGGTGAGAATAAGAAGATTAAACCATTTTTCGACGAGAGATTTAAAACATCGGAATACAGAAAGAACGTACAATTTTCGTTTTAAGGGATAAATCCATATATATTTACTGTAATGGTCAACAAATATAACATAGTATTTATAACCATTGCAGGAGAGAACTGGCGAAGTCCAAACATCAGAGAAAACTAAATCAAGTGGAAATTGCGAAGAAATAGATGATTCATGAAAGGGTAATTTATGAATTTTATTGCACTGGTAGGAATTAAATTAAATTGACGCAACAGAGAACTAAAAGATGATAATGACTTAGACAAGACTAACTAATGTAAGAATCGATCAGATGGATGACCAAGACGACTGTGCCAGACATGCAATGACACAACAGAGGATGAGAATGCCAGTGGTGGAGAAGGCGTGTATGCGGTCCACGAGTAAACATCGCCCTTAAGTGGACCCTGATGGAGAATGACCCCGGTTTGAGGATCCTTCACATGAAAGAAAGTGGAAGAGAAAACAACAACAACATCATAGATTTGCAAAGTTGAGAGACATATAAAAGTTTCTTATTAATGGAGGGAACACAAAGGGCATGTGGGAACTTCAGGGAGCACGGAGTAGAGGGCGGTAAGAGACAACCTGTGTGAGTGATGGGAAGGCCAGCACCATCACCAACAAAAACACCATCGGAGCCAACATAGGGAGCATGAATGTAGAAATTGGCAAGATCAGATGTCACATGGTGAGTGACACCATAATCAAGGATCCAGTCAGACAGAGAGGATGAGATAAGCATGTAGGCAACAACATGGGAGGCAGACGATCCAGAGTGAGGCGCATTCGTAGGTGCAGGAGCTGACATATAATGAAAATCCAGATAGCGGAGAGCAGAGTGGCCCTGAAGACTGCAGAGCTGGCATCGCCCGAGATACGGGCGCGGGGCATGCTGACCAGGCGCTGACTGGTTGGGATTTGAAGACGGTCTAAAGAGCCAAGAGCCAGGATGGAGGCTGACGGCGACGTGTTGTGGGACGGCGGCAGAAAATGGACTTAGGTAAGAGCCGTTAGATCGGGCAGATGATAGTGTCGTGACTGGAAGTAAAACGAAAACATCCTAGCAAGCAATAACATTTGGATTATGATTGAGGAGTTTTTCATGTAATTCCTCAAACGAGATTGCAGTGTTCGTGCCTGAATAACATTGGCGAGTTCCTAGTAGTCATCATCCAGACCATGGAGAACCTTGATTGTAAGGTCCTCAATATCAAGAGATGCATTCATGAGAGCGAGTTCATCAGCTTTGGATTTGATAAACTGCATAAATTCAGTGATGGACTGAGAGCCCTTTATCGGATTTTGAAATTGCGTCTTGAGTTGAGTGATGGGACCACGAGAGGTCTTGCCATAAGTGATGGCAAGAGTGTTCCAGGCGGAAGCAGAGGTGGTAGCAGTTGCAATAAACGAAATCAAGGAAGGAGACAACGATCCAATGACGATATTCAGGATCAACTGGTCTTGGCGGATCCAGGAGGTGCACTCAAGATTGAGAAAGTGAGTGGCAGCAGTGGTGATGGTCTTGGACAGACAAGGATGAGAACCATCAATAAAGCCAAACAGATCGTGACCTGTGAGGAGGGTCGTGAACTGCAGACTCCAAGAGAGCTAGTTCGACAAAGTGAGCTTCAAGGGCGCGCGCGTGGGCATCAACATTGAAGAAGATTGGAGAAGAAACAATTCTGGTGGCATCCATGGAGTCGATCAGAAAAAAAGAGAAAGATTTTTCGGTGACGGGATGGCCGCGACGGCGATGGCTGTTGGAGTCTGGGGTTAGGATTTAGTGACGTAGGCCGTGGGCTCTTGATACCATGTAGAAACTAATGAGAGAATGCTATATCATATATCTCAAAGAATTATTACATGATATGTTTATATACAACAATAAAGACATAAGAAAGATAAAATTACAAAGAATAAAAGATTACAAGATAAAAGAAAACATAATACCGTTTGGTACATGTTATTATTAATCTATGTATAACTTATCTCATCCAATCTCGTGTTCTTCTCATCATATTATTTATTTATCTATTAATTATTAATTTTACATCAATCAAATCATTACTAATTTATCTTACATCAATCAAATCATTGAATTTAAATTACTATTTTATCCCTTATAAATAATATTATTTATAATTTATTTAATATTAAAAGGGAAAAAAGTCATTTAACATTTTTATATAAATTAAAATTTAATCAATCAAATCAAATAAATTATAATTTATCAATCAAATCCAATACTATATTAACTATAATTTTTTATTTATTTTTATTACATTTTATTACTTATCTATGTATTATTTATCTTATCTCTCAATTTTCAAATGGTACTAAATATACAATATTCCAATAGTTAGAGTAACACCATAATCCCAAACTATAGATGTGAGTGTAATTTGGCTAATGAACAGTGGAGAAAAATGAACAATATAATTGAGAAACTAAAGAAATAATGAAAAACTGAACAAATATTATAAATAGTTGCGGAAATCATAATAACTGAGAAAAGGATTGCATGAATTTTCAGAAATGGTTGTTCTTCACAGATTTGGCCAATTAATTTGATGCTATTGTTCAGACGATGAATTTTCAGACTATTGTTCAGACGATATACAGAATTAGAGTGACTCAGATATGCTTCTCGACCGGCTCATGATTTGGGTTTCGTTTGGATATGTGATTTAAAAATATTTTTATTATTTTATAATTGAAAAAAAGTTAAAATATGTGTTTGAATAAAATTTATGTAAAATGTTTTTGAAAAATATTTTTTAAAAAGTATTCTTCAAGTATATTTTTTGAAGAACACTTGAGATGTGTTTTTAGATTTTTTTTTAGAATAGAACTATAGAAGACAGAAATGAACAACGTTATTTTTGAAATATTAAAATATTTTTATAGAATAGTTGTTCAAACATATATTTATTTTTAAAAAAACTTTTAAAATATTTTATAAAAAATTTTAAAAAACACTTTTATAAAAACAATTTATAAGTACTCCTACGAATGAAACCTTGTTATTGACTGGTTGAAGCAAACCGGATTCACAATGAATTAAATATGAATAAATATTAATTAGGTGTATTATTCGGAGTTGACCATGTTGTTTTCTTTTTAATTATTTCATGTAATTAGATCAAAGCCACTTGAGATCTTACTTTTCATGAAATAAACAATGACTTCGAATATGATACCCGTGAACGGATCCAGGATTTTATATTAGGATAGACTGCATTTAATATAATAAATTATAAATTTTTAGTGGAAATATAATATATAAAAATTAATATATATAATAAATTAAATGTATCATAACTGTAAATATTTAAATATTAAATGCAATAAAAAATAATTTAAAAAATTTATAGTAGGTTTGTTTTTGAGGTATTTTTGAATATATTTTTAACAATCATATAAATATATATAATAACATATGCATAGTTTGACTAATATTTAAGCCAACTATTATTTTTTTAAAAAAAATCCTTGAGTTAATTTGGATTGATTAATATTTTATTAAAAAAAAACATGGCATATTTTAAAAAAAATTTAAGTCAATTTGGATTGATTAATATTAATATATTATTTAAAAAACATAGCATAATTAAGTAATAATAATTTATCTACCATTTATATATACATTTCAAGTTCAACCACATATATTTAAATAATATATTAATATTATTCAATCAAAATTGACTTAAAGATTTTTTTAAATATGCTATGTTCACATGTATTTGATTAAGTCCAAATTAAGCCCAACCCAACACATAAAAAATTAAGTAATAGACTATATATTCACACCAAGCCCAAGAATTGGGGTGGGCTTGATACCACTTGGAAATGTTTAGTTGCTGATTCTAACAAGTTTTCAATATGTTTATATATAAAATATAAATTAATTTTAATAACCAAGATAAGCTAAAGTAGTGTTTGTGAGAGCTTTTAGAAAGCACTTCTCAGATTTTCCATCACAATAATTTGAAATTTGTTAAAAGAAAAGTTGACAAGTGCTATCTATAAGCTCTCTCAAATACTATATGAATCTATTGTCTACTAGTTCGCAACCACCACCACAACATTTTAGTAAAAAATAATTTGTTATTTTATTTCAACATGCATGTGTGAGTTGAATAAATTCTGATATGAATTCGATATTGTAGGGTGATATTGGACATGTTTAGCTAAAAGAAAATCTGTGTTGTCTACGGTGTTAGCAACGTTAAAAAACAACATGCAGCGAAAATAGTAAAACACCAAAAATAACATGCAACGTAATATTCTTCACAGATATATATCATTGGTTGCAGCTCAAATTTACGTTTGCTATTTTATTACTCCGACTGATATGATGACATTAGATGGAAAATTAATGGGAGGATAACGCCTCCCCTGATTGAGATCGTAAACCAACTCCTTGAATTGTTCTTATTTTGAGGTGATAAATTTTGAATCTTGATTATTTAAAGAAGAAAGAAAAAGACAGGCTGCTGACATTCTTCTCCAATTCTCTGTTTCTTCTTTGTTTAAGCTTTATTAGTTGATCAATGGATTTTGTAATTCTTAAAATGCAAATTTAAGTCAGTCAACTCCCAATTTATTTGCCATGGCCAAACTTTTTTTTTTTTTAATACTATTTTATCGCTCCAACGTAACTGATCATGTAATGTCGTTTTTCGATCAACTTGATGAATTTTATTTCTGCAACAGCTTATTTGTTGCTAGCTTTCGAATTGCACTCCTGATCAATGTGCCTAGCTCACCAACATTTTCAAGCAGCTAATGGCTTAATCGTTCGACGCTAGGTCTAGCTAGGAATCGAGACAAGACCATATTAATTCCTAATATATATAAGAAGAAGTTTACGCCTGAGGCATGCAGAGTAGAGTTTTGGCGCAACATGCAATGCAAAACAAACCTTTTAAAAGTGAGGCACTCATGATGATCATATACTAGAATCTAGCTAGTTATGCAAAGAGAAATAATTAATACGAGTACTATATATCAAATATACTTTAGAAGCTGTTAAAATTCTATTCTTCATGGGGAATCTATGGATGAGGAGTATCACTTAGTGCGTAGGAAAGCGGAGAGGTTGCTTGAGACCGAACGCTTATTCCTTGCACAAAAATCTAAGTGCAAGTACTTGTTGGAGGGAGATAGGTGTACAAAGTTCTTCTACGATTTGATTAAGAGAAACAACAAGAAGAGTGGTATTAAGGTGGTGCGGAACATACATGGTGATCTTATTTATGACATGGATGAGATTCGAGATGAGTTTGTTGGTCACTTTAAAAGCTTGTTGGGCAACCGATCGGATACTAGTGAGCTCGATAAGGATGTGATCCCCCTGGGGCCGTTGGTTTCGGAGGATAAATGGAGTGGATTGGTGGCCAAAGTCACTCGTGAGGAGATGAAGAATGCACTTTTTGATATTGAGAATCATAAAGCACCAGGGCCGGATGGATTTGGATCTTACTTTTTCAAACACTCCTGGGACTTGGTAGGAGAGGATATGTTTAGAGCGGTGGAAGAATTCTTTACTAATGACAAGTTGTTGAGATAATGGAACCATTTCGTCATAGCACTTGTTCCAAAGAGTGCTCAAGCCATGTCGGTGAACGATTATAGACCCATATCTTGTTGCACGGTGTTCTACAAAGTTATATCCAAAATTTTGGTCATGAGGTTGAAGGAGGTGATTGGGGATTTGGTTGATGATGCTCAAGCGGCGTTTTTGAAGGGGAGATCTATTGTTGATAATATTCATCTTGCACAAGAGCTCTTGAGAAGATATGCTCGGAAAAATATTTCGGCACGTTGTACTTTGAAGGTGGATTTACAAAAGGCTTATGACATGGTGGATTGGAATTATCTTATGGAGACTCTTGTTGCATTGAACTTTCCTAGGAATTTTGTTGAGTGGATTATGGAGTGTGTTTCGACGACATCTTACTCGGTGTGCGTTAATGGAGAATTGAATGGTTTTTTTGAAGGGAGGAGGGGTTTGAGACAAGGGGATCCGCTTTCACCATTGTTATTTACTCTCTATCTTGAACCTCTCACCAGAGCATTGAAGGATATGCCCCGATCTTCACACTTCAATTTTCACCCGAGGTGTGCGGCTCTTGGCATAACTCATCTTGCCTATGCGGACGACTTGTTGCTATTCTCTAGAGGTGATGTGATGAGCATTGAGGCGGTTTTTGAGCGTTTGAGTCGGTTTAGTGATATGTCCGGTGTGAAGATCAACTTGTTGAAGTCGAATGTGTTCATGGCCGGTGTGTGTATGGAGGATAAAAGTGCTATCTTGGAGTTGTTGGGATTCAAAGAAGGGGTGTTACCATTTAGATATCTTGGTATTCCGATATCTTCGGCTAGACTACGCACATCTGATTATAGCTTACTTGTAGATGCCATTGGAGAAAGGGTGTCGAGATGGCCAAAGAATTCTTTATCATATGCGGGAAAGATTGAATTGGTGAGGTCCGTTCTACAAGGGGTGGAGTGCTTTTGGTTATCTATATTGCCTTTACCATCCAACATTATTGATAAAATTTATGCTATTTGCCGGAACTTTATTTGGAATACCAAACACCCACCGATTGCTTGGAGGGAGGTTTGTAAACCGATAGAAGATGGGGGATTGGGGTTGAAAGATTTATCGGCTTGAAACAAGGCATTGCTTGCTAAAACTCTTTGGAAGGTTCACATGAGAAAGGAAGCCTTGTGGATAAAATGGGTGAATCATAAATACCGATCATTTGGGGATGTGTGGCTTTGGAGATGGCATATGGAGGAGTCACCGTTGATAAAAAATTTGATGCGTATACGAGACTTATTGGTGGAGAGGCTTGGATCGATTGAGCTTGCGAGACGTGAGTTGGAGGTTTGGTTTAGGGGCGGTGGTGACTTGAAGAGAGCTTATGGATCCTTCTTGGGTACTAGAGGTGTTTGGCAGTGGAAGCCTATTGTTTGGAAATCTTGTATCTTACCTAAGCATAGAGTTATCTTGTGGCTCTTTGCTCATGGGAAGTTGCTTACGAAAGATAGACTTGGCTTTGTGGAGGATAAAAGATGTGGATTATGTAAGGATGGTGATGAATCGATCCAACACTTATTCTTCCAATGCCGTATTTCGAGCGAGATTTGGGATGGTATACGGGATTGGCTAGATTTGAAGAAACTCATGAGATCACCAACCATGATACTGAATGCTTTCCGGGGAGTGTACAGAGGAGCCGGAAAGTTGGCTTGCATGAGAGTTATGGGGTTGGCGGCTTGCATATATTTTCTTTGGAATGCACGTAACCGAGCTCACTTCGAGAATAAAGAACCATGTGTTGAAGAATTGGTTAGACGTATTAAGATTCTTATTTTGCGTTGTATGTTTTCGAAGTATGATTGATGTATTTGGTTTTTGATATTTAGCCTTTGGAGCTTCGCTTTATTTCCGATTGTAAATATATCGGGAATGCCCGGCGTAGTTGTACTTGTTCTATTTACCTTTTAATGAATTTTTCATTAAAAAAAAAAAAAGAAATGATTTATATATCCTTGTCTTTTTATTTCTTTTTTATCCAATATCTCCACATATGAGGTGTGCTTCCGGAGCGCGCGCTTGAAAAGCAGACCAAGGAGCAAGCATGAGGCTTCTTCATGGTTACGGCGAACTTCATTGGACGGGTACATGACCAACTTGAGTTGTAGTGCAAGAGTTAGGATTTTCAGAGCCTCGAGCCTAAACACGTCTCACTAATCCTTTACTGTTCGGATAAATCTTGTTCTGCCTTTTTTTTTTTTTTTTTTTTTTACTGATCTTGAAGTAGTTGAGAATTAAAGGAATAGAAAATAATTAATTAGTTGACGTTGAAAAGTATAATACATATCAGCCAGTTTGCAGCTATATATATATGGTGGTTTGTATTGTGTATGCATTAGATTTGTTGGATATCATAAGTAGCAAAGATGCTCACAAAACTAATTCTTGTGTATGCCCTTTTGTATCATCTACCAATGCTGCAAATTTCCCTGCAGGTGCATTCTGAAGAAACCAACACAACCCAACCCCTCACAAACATCACAAAAGGTGACAATATCGCCAAGCCTGGATGCCAAAGCAAGTGCGGGAATTTGACCGTTCCATATCCTTTTGGCATTGGCTTAGGCTCAGGTTGTTCGGTAGATCCGTCGTTTGACATCAACTGCAATACTTCTTTCAACCCTCCCAAGCCCTATATCACTGAAAATCTTGAGGTGGTTGATATATCAAACTCCCAAGTGAGAGTCAAGAACTGGTTAGCAACTCGCTGTTTCGACAAACAGGGCAACGTGACCTCATCCAACCCGTTCTCTATCGAGCTAGACCCCTACTTCAGCTTCTCTGAGGTAAACAAGTTCACAATCGTCGGATGTGACGATCTCGCTATAATATTAGGAACACAAGGAGCTAATTTTACCACAGGGTGCATTTCCACTTGCTCTGCAAAAGAGGATCTTCTGGATGGATTTTGCACTGGAATTGGATGCTGCCAGACCTCAATTCCCAGAGGACTACAGAGCTTTGATGCAGCTTTAGGTAGCCTTCGTAATCACACACGAGTGTGGTCCTTTGACCCTTGTGGTTATGCCTTTCTAGGTGAGCAAGACAGATTCACCTTTCGCGTGTCTGATCTTTCTGACCCGACGTTTGAAAACAGAACAACAGAAAATGTCCCCATAGTCCTGGAGTGGGTGATTGGGAACAAAACTTGCGCCGAAGCTCGGAAATCCAATGATTTTTCTTGTGGTCAGAACACTAGTTGCATTGATACGGATACCAAACTTGGAGGATACAGCTGCAGCTGCTTTGATGGATACGAGGGGAATGCATATTTGGAGCCAGGCTGCAAAGGTTAGCTTCTTCTATATACCACGATTCATTAAGTTGTCTGAAACAAATTCATGTCTGATACTGTGATGTTAGCAGATATAAATGAATGCCTGAATAATCCCTGCGATCCACGGGGAAGCTGCATCAATACTCCGGGTAATTATAACTGTTCGTGCCCCGGCGGATTCGACGGTGATGGCCGAATCAATGGACGTGGCTGCACCAAACGTCCTTCACAAAAACAAGTAACGGGGCTCTCTTTAGGTACTTACCATTGTTCGTTAATAAGCTTTTGTGTGTCTCCTTTCCTTTCCCCAAAAAAATATTGTTTCTTTTTTGTTACCATTAATTTATTCATTTTTATGTTTGATAACTGACTTTAATTTACGAATGTCGTTGTTCAATTACTGATGTAACACGTGTCACGTCAACCATTAACAAAAACGACGAAATTAATAGTTAATTTACAAAAACCAAAATTTTAAACTTATTAATGGATCAAAACTCAAAATCGAACGATTTAGTACTGAACCAAAAATTATTATCTCTCGTTTGTTTAGTTAGATCGTAGAGGAAGCTCGACGTTCTTTAGGGGCTGAAATGAGAAATGATTAAGTGTCAACTTTTTTTTTTAATATGAACATATTGTTTTTATATTTAATAACAAAAGAAAATTAGTTTAAAAAATAATATACTTTGTGTATATTGTTTAAGGTTTTTTTTTATTCATCTTCTCTAATCTGGGTAAAATAATAATTTTTGAGTTGACTTGATTTGATTATATATAATTTATTTGTATTTTTGTACTGCAAGAATACAAATGCAAACAATATAGAAAAGCACCACCACTCTTAATAATTATTCATTCATATTTATACACAAAAATCCTATAAAGACTTTTATATATCTAATCTATATATAATTATTATACCAGTTTCCATTCTAAAAATCCAATTGATAGAAATTTAAAATAAAAAATTTAATAATATGAAAATTAAAAATAATAAAAAAGGGAAAATTTTTAATAAATATTTTTTCGTTGGATTTTTGTGAAAAAAATGGTTATATTATGATATATGTGTTGTATTTTAACAAAGGGGAGTGTTATTTACACTTCAAAAGTGTTAATCACACTCCAATTCATGTATTTAATTTTTTAGATTGACATTATTAGCCTTGCATATTCTTTCCTAATTTTGTGTTGAAAATCTATCATTTTAAAATTTACACACTTTCCTATTTCGTTTCTTTTTTTAATGACAAAAGGTTATATTTAATATAAACTACAAATACAACTTTCCTATAAAATAAATTTTTTAATGAAACTAATTTTCAAATTACAAAATATTTTATATAATAAATTATCTCTAAATATTATCGTATTATTGTGAAAGATTTTATTTGAAAATATCTCAAATAAGTTATGTCACTAATTTTCTTTTTTAAAAAATGTCACCAAAATGATTGTACTCACGAACTAATTATATTATATTTCTTATTATAATCACAAACTATTATTATTATTTCTAAATGATATTATATTATATTCAAATGTATAATAATAAATAATAATATTTTAATTAGCATGATAATATTTTTTTTATTAAATATGCTAGATTTTGTGATATTGGTTTTTAATATATATTATAAAATTAATATAGTAATTATGTGTAAGAATGTTACTTGATTTGATTACCAATTAAATCAAATGAGTTTAATTTAATTTTTGAATAAAAAATATTTTCATTTAGAACTTTTATCAAAATTTTTGATCGATTTTGAAATTTTTAATAAATTGAAAAGAAATAAAAAAAATTAATTTTAAAATAAAAATAAAAAATTAGATAATTGAATCTGGCTAATTATAAGTATATTTTTATTTTGATGATTAATTTGATTAATTATATGAACTTTCGGTAAAACTTGAGATATAAATATAAACATATTAAAAATTTAAACTTACAGTGAAATCATATAAAATATGAACTAAATTAAAATATCAAAAGATTTTTCCACAATAATAAGACTAATAGTTAATATGGGAAAATATAAGTTTAGATTTTGAAGGATCAATTAAAGTTTTGTATGTAAAGAAATATTTGTATATAAAGAAAGTTATATGTGAGGGTATGTTTGTTAACTAATGAAATAAAAATATGAAATGAAGTGTTATTAATACTTTTTGAAGTGTAAATAATACTTTTTTTTAACAAATCCAAAAATTATTATAATCATATAGTGGCATTTTGTACCAAATGTTTTATATTCTCAAAAAAATGCATACCCAATTTTAGGAAAGACGCGTGTCAACCAACTCATAATCAGAAGGGTAAAAAGTACAATGCCTGATAAATTTGTACAAAGAAGAATAATACATTTTTAATATTTTATAGGGATATTTGATGTAAAAAACTATTTTCATAAAAAATTTTAAAGTTGTTTTAAGAATAAATACGTGTTTGGACGATTATTCTTTAAAAACCTTTTCATAGTTAAAAATATTTAAAAAGGTATTTAAAAAACTATCTTATTGTAATTTTCTTTCTTCTCGTTTTTTCTTGTTTGTGATAATATATTGCCCATTTTACTCACTTTTTTTTATTTTAAAATACCATAAAAATATTTCTCAATTCTTCTTTAAAAATTATATTAGGAGAACAATTTTTTAAAAAATAATAATTATTATTTTTTTTAAAAAAAATCTTATCTAAAAACATACTGTTAAGTGTTTTTATTTATTTGTCCAACAAAGCCTAAGGTTTCTTTGACTTAAAACTCTAAGAATATGTTGTTAACTATGTTTTAAAAGACATCGCGCCTAGACAGTGGGCGGTCACTCAGTGTCCTGATTTTGCTGTGCTGAAAAAATCGATCGCCTAGCCGGTTCATTTTTTTTAAAAAAATATTAAATTTAAAAAAATATTAAATTTAAAAAATTATATAAATTTTTTAACGAAAATAGTTAAAAAAAATTTGTTGAAATATGCACATAAAAACTTATTCATATTAGTAAGCATTAATACTAAAGAATATTAATGAAAATGTTGAACACAGTTATGCATATGGATTAATTTTAGATATTGTAAAATTATATATATTTAAAAAAAAAAAAAAAAACTGTCTAGCGCTAGTGGAGGATGGGCTGTTCGTCTGGGCATTACGCTTTTTAGAACCTTGGTTTTTAAGGTACTTGTGCAAAGAGGAGAAATGTAAATTATGAACTTGATAAAATTTTGTAGAGCAGACGATGCCAAAGATTGGAGCAGTTGTTGGGATAAAAATTTGTGAATGTCATACACCATTGGAGCGATGAATAATCAATCAGTCACCACAGCATTCTTGCCTTGAAACTTCTTGTCATGAATCATGAAACTGTATGTATTTGAACATGGAGAGTTATATATATCATTGGAACATGAGCAGTGTGACTCTAATATGTGCCAAGTTGATGTTGCTAGCTTCCATGTCTCTATCTTAGTGTGTTTGTTCTGTGCTCCGAAATGTAAATTTTTCAGGCTTGAGCTTTGGCATATTGGTCTTGATGATTGGCATTGCTGGTTCATACTTGATCATCCAGAAGAGGAAACTAGCTAAACTGAGAGAGAAATTCTTCCTGCAAAATGGCGGTGTGCTACTAAGGCAGCAGCTTTCTTCAAACGAGAGCATGACGGAATCAGCTAAAGTCTTTTCGGCTGGAGAACTCGAAAAAGCCACCAACAATTACGCTGAGGATCGCATTCTTGGTCGAGGTGGTTATGGAACAGTTTACAAAGGGATCCTCAGTGATAATCGTATAGTCGCGATTAAGAAGTCAAAAATAATGGATCAGAGCCAAATAGAGCTGTTTATCAATGAGGTTGTTATTTTGACTCAAGTTAACCACAGAAATGTGGTGAAACTTTTAGGTTGCTGTTTGGAAACCGAGGTGCCTTTGCTCGTCTACGAGTATGTTTCCAATGGAACAGTCTTTCACCATATACATAACAGTGGAGGAATGCCTTGGTTCACGTGGGAAAATCGGCTCAGGATCGCCACGGAGTCTGCTGGTGCACTTGCTTATCTTCATTCCTCAGCGGCCATGCCTGTTATTCACAGAGACGTAAAATCTCCCAATATACTGTTAGACGATAGCTACACCGCGAAAATAGCAGATTTTGGAGCATCGAGATTAGTCCCACTCGATCAAACGCAAGTGACCACTCTGGTACAGGGGACGTTAGGCTATCTTGATCCAGAGTATTTCCAAACAAGCCAATTGACAGAGAAAAGCGACGTTTACAGCTTTGGAGTCGTCTTGGCAGAGCTGATGACAGGGAGAAAACCTCTTTCGCCCGAAAAGAGTGAGCAGGAAAGGAACCTGTCCACTTATTTTGTCATGGCCATCAAGGAAAATCGCCTGTTCCAGATTGTGGATCCCCGAATTCTGAGAGAAGGGAGTTTGGAACAACTTCAGGCAGTCGCGGAGCTTGTTAGACGATGCATCAAGCTAAATGGTGAGGAAAGGCCGACGATGAAAGAAGTGACGATGGAAATGGAGATGCTGAGAAAGTATAATGTAGTACATTCCAATAAGCAAGATGTGATCATTGAAACAAGCATTGGTTCGAAAACTGTCGAAACGGATCTCTTCCCGCCCCCGGTGTCAACGAGTCCTGATTTTTTTACTGGGGAGTACTCGGGACTTTATAGTTTGGAGAGCCACATGTTGCCTTCCAACAATGTCCCTCGCTAGACACCACAGATTCGAGGATAAGTTCTGCATTCTTGGTTTGGTTCTTCCTGTCCGTCTGTCTCAACTCTCCCATTCTATGCCAATTATTATGTGCATAAAGACTCTGTTTTGTTCTGTTCCGTTCCATTTTGGTGCGAATAAGTATTGTTTATAACAAAAGTAGTTTTGTAAAAAATCAATTGTTATTTTATTTCAAGTTAAATATATTTTAATATGAGTTCAAATATTCAATATCATTGGGTGGGGGAAAGACTCGGTTCAATTTCAAATCTTCCGCTCCATTATCGATTTGGTCCTAAATATTTTGGTATTCTGGCTTTAGTACCAAATGTTTAAAAATTTTGACTGAGTTAGTCACTCTGTCAATTTTAATGATTAAAACTAACGATAGAGATGTCATGTGATAGTTACGTCCTTAAAACAGAGGTCGTGAGGCTAACAAGAAGATAAAACAAGTGGAACAAAAAAAAAAGAAAAGAAAAGAAAAACCAGCGGAGTACTCGTTTTGGGGATTTCAGGGGCTTGACTACAAATGTCATGTCTACGGATAATTTAAACTATTAAATTGATGGAAGAATCAATTTAGTCAAAATTTGTAAATGTAAGTATTCTTCGCCTAATGAACAGTGGAGACTGGAGAATAATTAACCATATAATTCAGGCGGAAACAAAAGAAATGACGAAAAACAGAACAAATGTTATAAATAATGGCGGAAATCATAATAACTGAGAAAACGACTGTATGGATATTCAGAAATGGCCGTTCTTCAACAGATTTAGCCAATTAATTTGATGCAATTTTTCAGATGAAATATAGATCTAGAGTGACACGGATATGCTTCCCGGCCGGCCATGATAATTATTTGTTCTTGACTGGTTGAAGTCTACCTGATTCACAATGAATTAAATAGGCGTATTATTCGGAGTTGACAATGTTGCTTTCATTCTAATTTTTTCATGTTAGATCAAAGCTATTTAGGATCTTACTTTTGTTCATGAATAAACAATGACTTCAAATTTGACTAATACCACTTGGAAATGTTCAGTTGCTGATTCTAACAAGTTTTCAATATGTTTATAAAATATAAATTAATATACTAAATTGTAGTAACCTTGTTTGAACAAATAAGTTTTTACTTGCTACAACTTGCAGTTAAATGTTCTAACATGTGTGGATTCATTTCGGGTCATTCGTTTTCAGATTAAATTCTTTGGTAATTAATAGATAATAGATGAGTTAAATCTATTGAGTATTGTCTCATTCGCAACCACAACAAAATGCAACAGTTTAGCAAAAAATAAATTGTTGTTTTGTTTTGGAGCATGTGTGAGAATCCATGTCGAGTTAAATAAATTCCAATATGAACTCGATATCATTGGTTGCAGCTCAAAAATCTACGCTTTGCTATTATATTACTCCGAGTGATGTATATGATGTCATTAGATAGAAAATTAACGCCTCCCCTGATTCAGATTGTAAACCAACTCCTTGAATTGTTCTTATTTTGAGGGTGATACGTTATGAATCTTGATTATTTATAGAAGAAAGAAAAAGACAGCCGCAGTTGACATTCTTCTCCAATTCTATGTTTCTTCTTTGTTTAAGCTTTACTAATTCTTAAGATGCAAATTAAAGTCAGTCAACTCCCAATTTATTTGCCATGGCCAATCTATGTTTTTTTTTACTATCTTATTGCTCCAACTGATCATGTCATGACATTCTTGGATCAACTTGCTGAATTTCATATTTGGGCAGCTTAATTATTTGTTGCATCTGAATGCACTTCTGATTAATGTACCTGCTCGTTAACATTTTAAGCAACCAATGGTTTTTTCACCATTAGTAGGTACAGCACTCAAATAAGGGGATTCATGTTGAGCTAACATTCAACGGTGGGTCTAGGAATCGAGACAAGAACATATTCCTAAGAAGACGTTTACGCCTTAGGCAGATTAGAGTCTTGGCGCAACATGCAATGCAAAGCAAGCCTTTTAAAAGTGAGGCACTCATGATGATCATATACTAGAATCTAATTATGCAAAGAGAACCAGTACAACATACTATCAAATATACTTTAGAAGCTGTTAAAATGGTAGCGAAATGGTTTATCCTTGTCTCCACATATGGGGTGTGCCTCGTGAGCCTTAAAAGCAGATCAAGGATGGGGCTTGTTAATGGTTAAGGCACACTTCTTATGGATTTTTATTGACTTTGGACAAAACATCATTTTCACGTCACAAATTTGTTCTCAAGTGACCAATTCAATTGGCTTCTCAGTAATTCTTTAGTGTTCTGATACACTGGTTTTGCCCCTTTTTTTAATGATCTACCTGACGTAGTCGAGAAAGGAATAGAAAATAGTTAATTAGTTGGCATAGAAAAGTATAATCCAAATCTGCTGTGTTTTTTGCTGTAGCTTCATGCTATATATTGTGGTTTATATTGTGAATGCATTTATTTGTTGAATATCATCAGCAAAGATGTTCACAAAACTTCTTCTGTATGCTTTTTGGTATCATTTAGCAATGCTGCAAATCTCCCTGGTACATTCTGAAAAAACCAACACAACCCAACCCCTCACAAACATCACAAAAGGCGCCAATATCGCCAAGCCTGGATGCCAAAGCAAGTGCGGGAACTTGACCGTTCCATATCCTTTTGGCATTGGCTTAGGTTCAGGTTGCTCAGTAGATCCATCGTTTGATATCAACTGCAATACTTCTTTCAACCCTCCCAAGCCCTATAGCATGGGAAATCTTGAGGTAGTCGATATATCAAACTCCGAAGTGAGAGTCAAGAACTGGTTAGCAACTCGCTGTTTCAACCAACAGGGCAATCTGACCTTATCTAACTCGTTTTATATCAATCTAGAAACATACTTCAGCTTTTCTGACAAAAATAAGTTCACAATCGTCGGATGTGATGATCTCGCTATAATATTAGGAACAAAAGGAGCTAATTTTAGCACGGGGTGTGTTTCCACGTGTGCTGCAAAAGAGGATCTTCAGGATGGATTTTGCACAGGAATTGGATGCTGCCAGACCTCAATACCCAGAGGCCTACAGAGCTTCGCCGCAGGTTTAGGTAGCCTTTACAATCACACAGTTGTGTGGCCCTTTGACCGTTGTGGTTATGCCTTTCTAGGTGACCAAGATAGCTTCACCTTTCGTGTATCTGATCTTTCTGACCCGACATTTAAAAACCGAACAATAGAAAATGTCCCTATAGTCCTGGAGTGGGTGATCGGGAACAAAACTTGCAGCGAAGCTCGGAAATCCAATGATTTTTCTTGTCATCAAAACAGTAGTTGCATTGATACTGATACCAAACTTGGAGGATACAGCTGCAGCTGCTTTAATGGATACGAGGGGAATCCATATTTGGAGCCAGGCTGCAAAGGTTAGCTTCTATATATACCACAATTAAGTTGTCTGAACCAAATTCATGTCTGATGCTGTGATGATACTTGTGGTTATCAGATATAAATGAATGCCTGGATAGCCCCTGCGATCCACTTGGAATCTGCGTTAATACTCTGGGTAGTTTTAACTGTTCATGCCCTGTTGGATTCGATGGCGATGGCCGCAGCAATGGGCGTGGGTGCACAAAACGTCCTTCACAAAAACAAGTGACGGGGCTCTCTTTAGGTGCTTACCATTATTCGTTAATAAAGCTTTGTGACCGTCCTTTCGTTTCCCCAAAATGATTTTTTTCCTTAACTTGTTCATTTTTCTGTTTGATTATTAACTTTTGAAAGTTTAGTTTTGGTTTTTGGTACACCAACTTTTAATTTTCGACCGTGGTTCAATTATTGACATAACACGTCAATATTTTCCGGAGTCACATCAACCAGTTGTAACAAAAACGAGGAAAATTAAGAATTAGTATACCAAAACCAAACTTTGAAAACTTCAATTCAAAACTCATAATTGAAATGAGTTGATGAACAAAAAAACTATTTTCCCTCTCTTCTGTTTAGTTAGATTGGAGAGGAAGCTCGACCTTTGTTTAGGGGCTGAAAGGAGAAATGATAAAAATTGTCATTCACTGTAGGAGCTATAACTAATCAATCAGTCACCAGAGCATTCTTGTCTTGAAACTTCTTGTCATGAATCATGAAATTGTATGTCTTTGAACTGGTCTTTGTTTATGTTAAACCAAGAGAGGCACACTTCCAGACGGTGTAGTTTACACGAGATGCTCACATGAATATCTGAACTGAAAACAAAAAAGTACTGATAGACCCTACATGTTTTCATTTTTGTGTATGATATTCACATGAATATCTTTTGTAAAACTACATCTAGAGTGTTACTTGGAACGAGAGTGGTGTCTACTATATACCAAGTTGATGTTGCTTCCATGTCTCTATCTTAGAGTGTTTATCTGTGCTCCGAAATGTAAATTTTTCAGGCTTGAGCTTTGGCTTATTGGCCTTGATGATTGGCATTACCGGTTCATACTTCATCATCCAGAAGAGGAAACTAGCTAAACTGAGAGAGAAATTCTTCCTGCAAAATGGCGGCGTGCTAATGAGGCAGCAGCTTTCTTCAAATGAGAGTATGACGGAAGCAGCTAAAATCTTTTCGGCCGGAGAACTCGAAAAAGCCACCAACAAGTACGCTGAGGATCGCATTCTTGGTCGAGGTGGTTATGGAACAGTTTACAAAGGGATCCTTAGTGATAATCGTATAGTCGCGATTAAGAAGTCAAAAATAATGGATCAGAGCCAAATAGAGCTGTTCATCAATGAGGTTGTTATTTTGACTCAAGTTAACCACAGAAATGTGGTGAAACTTTTAGGTTGTTGTTTGGAGACCGAGGTGCCTTTGCTTGTGTATGAGTATGTTTCCAATGGCACAGTCTTTCACCACATCCATAACAGTGGAGGAATGCCGTGGTTCACATGGGAAAATCGGCTCAGGATCGCCACGGAGTCTGCTGGTGCACTTGCTTATCTTCATTCCTCAGCGGCCATGCCTGTTATTCACAGAGACGTAAAATCCCCCAATATACTGTTAGATGATAGCTACACCGCGAAAATAGCAGATTTTGGAGCATCGAGATTAGTCCCACTCGATCAAACACAAGTGACCACTCTGGTACAGGGGACGTTAGGCTATCTTGATCCAGAGTATTTCCAAACAAGCCAATTGACAGAGAAAAGCGACGTTTACAGCTTTGGAGTCGTCTTGGCAGAGCTGATGACAGGGAGAAAACCTCTTTCGCCCGAAAAGAGTGAGCAGGAAAGGAACCTGTCCACTTATTTTGTCATGGCCATCAAGGAAAATCGCCTGTTCCAGATTGTGGATCCCCGCATTCTGAGAGAAGGGAGTTTGGAACAACTTCAGGCAGTCGCAGAGCTTGTTAGGCGATGCCTCAAGTTAAATGGCGAGGAAAGGCCGACGATGAAAGAAGTGACGATGGAATTGGAGAGGTTTAGAAAGTATAATGTACATTCCAGTTATAAGCATGATGTGATCATTGAAACAAGCATTAGTTCAAAAACTGTTGAAACGGATCTCTTCCCGGTGTCGTTGAGTCCTGAATTTTTCACTGGGGAGTACTCCGGACAATATAGTTTGGACAGCCAAATGTTCCCTCTCAAAAATGTCCCCCGCTAGACACCGCTGATTCGAGGATTTCGCTGATAAGTTCTGCATTCTTGGTTTGGTTCTTTCTGTCCATCTGTTTCAACTGTCCATTCTATGCACATCATGGTGTAAGTCTATACTACACCCGGAGAATTACCCTCCTCTTTTTGTTTCTTATATTCATGTGAACATCTCACCGTAAAACAAAAAATATAGAGTATATCAATACATTTTTGTTTGACAACTGAGATGTTTCCATGAACATCTTATACAAACTTGGGGCGTGGCATAAATTGTCACCCCTACTATGTGCATTACATAGTCTGTTTTGTTTCCTTCCATTCTGCTGTAAGTAAGTACGGTCCGCTTCTGTTTATAACATGTAATGCGTACTGAATCTTGATCAGGTTTGCAAATAATTTGTGATTTCGTTTTGATATGGTAAAACACTACTCATTTGTTCTCCTATTGTGAACCTTCTTTGTACAAATACAAAAAAAAAAAGTGAAATATAAGCCTAGACCTGGTAGTCACCCGGTGGGTACGTGGGGTTGTATAAGGTGGAACATCACTTTCTTCCATTTGTTTAGATTTTTATGGCTTTTGGTGTGGTTTTAGATGGTAAAAAATCAATATTCTAACACTATAATCATAAATTTTATACTAGACTAAGGTAGTGTTTGGATGTTCTTTTAGAAAGCGCTTCTGAGCTTTTTCTTGACAAAATTTTGAAGAGCTTTTAAGAAGCATTTTTCGGTTTTTTCTGAACAAAATTTTGTTAAAAAAAAAACTTTAGACTTCCTAATTTTGTTATGGAAAATCTGATAAACGCCTTCTAAAAATTCTCTCAAATACTACTTAATTGAGTGAACTACTTGGAAAACTAGGAATGAAGGTTGATTGAGCACATCAATTCCATATCATGAATATTGTTCTCAAGATAATAAATCAAAATCCTTCTGTAATATTTGCACATTTCACGTAAGGTTACTTCTGCGATCGAATATTTGATTCGATCTATATGTATTTATTTATTTTTTTATAATAAGATCATAATATTTATTGGTTAAATTTGAAGTTATTTCTTGCGCTTGAGTTCAATTCAAATTTAACTCAATTGAAATCCAACCATAAAAAAATACTTTTGTCGCAAAACAATATTGTTCCGAAGGATTACAAGTTGATTTATATATTATACTTTAAGACATAATTTTGTACACATAATAAGAGAGTGATTAATAAATTATCCTCCTCTATCTCATTCTTGGTACATTTTTAAAAAGCCCATGATAAGTCAATGACCATTGATAAATGATTTGACAAGGGGACTATATATCCATTTGATTTGATGTGATAAATTTAATACAACTAAAAAAATACCACAAAAAGACATGATTACCCTCCACATATAAAAACATCTAAAATTTATACATGCCTCATTCTCCTCCACATTACGGTAGGGTTAATTTGGTCATTAAATTCGAATATATAAATTTAATCACTCTTATTAAAATCATATCAAACATTCAATATAACATCCTACCATTTTACTTATCCTTAATTTATCTTATCCTATATACCAAACTATGCCTAAATTACAAAATTATCAATCTATTTTATTTGAAAAACCCTTTTAAAAATAAATTAAGAATAATAATATAATTTCAAATACATGTATAACTTAACGTGTACATGTATGCTTCACTCAATGTGGGCTAAGAACACTGTGTACATGCATGCATGACTCAATATGGGTTAAGAACACTTGGCAGGATAAGATGATGGATGGGTGTCTTCTCCCACGGCGGTGAGAGAGTGAATCAGCAATGGCATGCCGCCATTAAATTCTTTCTTCTGTCACACCTCAGCTGCGTGCATGCATGCATTACACCTGGTGTCTCGTTCCAGCAATAATCCACATTGGTGCAGTTTCTTGAGTATAAATATTAGAGAACACTCGGCAGAATTTTGAGGAAGAAACATCACAAGTATGGCATCTGACCAGAATCGAGGCGAGCTTGACGCGAGGGCCAGGCAAGGGGACACCGTTATCCCCGGCGGCACTGGAGGCAAGACCCTGGAAGCTCAGGAGCACCTAGCTGAAGGTGATGATTCTGTATCTGATATATATAATATTTTTCTTCTTACATGATTAATCTGAACTTTTGAAGAACATGCGTTGTAATTTACGGGCGAATGCAGGAAGAAGCCGAGGAGGGCAGACTAGGAAGGAGCAGCTGGGGACAGAAGGATACCAGGAGATTGGGCGACAGGGAGGGCAAACCCGAAAAGAGCAGCTCGGGAAAGAAGGGTATCAGGAAATAGGTCGAAAAGGTGGGCTCAGCACCAATAACAAGTCTGGTGGCGAGCGTGCGGCTGAGCAAGGGAGGGAGGATTCAGATTGATGAATCTAAGAATCCTGATCAAATACACCATTTCCCTATCGTGTATATATGTATGTATATATGGTTGTCTCAGTAATAAATAAAACCATTTATAAATAAATGGTGTTCACTTCATGTTTTCTTGACAGGGATTTCATTGGTAAAAAATTTGAACTGATGATTGAAATAATTGAGCATGTCAGCGGCCAAAAATGCGGCAGGAATACATGTAAAATTACAGGCTATTTGCTCTCTCGTGCCTACCTCTCCTCTGCCAAGATAATCAATGGCTGGTCGCCAAAGCCGTGACCAATAGTCCGAGAACAAGAAATGGTTGTGCACTAGCCTGATAAACAAATCGAATAAGACTATTGTATCAGAATCAAGTACAATCAAAATTTTAATTTTCAAAATATATTTCATAAAGAAGTTAATTGCATCCCATTACCTTGTGAAATCCTATTATTTACTAAAAAAAATCACATAAATAATGCCCATGTTCATGTTTTCATCTCTCGAGTAAATTTACGTCTCTAATGTTTTCGAGGCATGTCTTCAAGAGGTATGTGTGGCCTGTTCAATGTGTTGTGTTTAAAAGTTATGTTTAAAAACATAAAGGAGTTGATAATCAAATAGGGATTTTCAGCGTCAGAATTTCACAGGGCACTGGGATCAAATTTCAATGCAAATTGCAGAATGTTGTGAGCTTGGATCGTGTTGCCCTCGTGTCCTGTGTAATGCAACACATGTATTTTCATATTTTGTTACAAAGACGAAAAGTACCTGATATTGGACATCGTATTTCACTGGGTCTTTGAGGAAGTATTTGAACTGTATCAGAAGATAGTTGTATCCACAAGTTAGATCCACCACACGTGTTTTTTTTTTTTATAAGAAGCATTCCAATAAAATACAAGAAACTGCATCAACTAATACCAAAAACGGGTACATTTTTCGTAACTCCACATACGGTCTAGTTTACCTGGAAAAAGACTTGTGGGGCGATTAAGCCTAAAAGTGCTAAACCATAGTATGGTTTACCAGAACCTACAAGATAGCCTGCAGCAATATAATATTGATTTAGTGATCTAAACCATAAAGAAAATTAGTAATTGTCAACTTTATTTCATTAATGCCATGTTTGAAGAATGATTGGCAGTGTTCTAAAAATCGGCCTAAGCCTTTTTAGACCTAAGCACTTAGACGGAGATGAAGTTTTTTTTTTTGGCTTTTAAATCATAAGCCCAATAACAAAACACTGACGAGAAGTCTTTGTCCCACTCAGTGAGATTGACTGACAACTCCAACTGTAAACTACTCCATATAAATATGAATGTTATCCAGTTTTAAAGTCGCGAGCTAACGATTTCCGTCTTCCTCGGTTGATGCGAGTATATATCATTTAGTTTTTGTTACAATTAGAAACAAAATCAAATTTTATATTTCAGATCACTTCCATGAAATATTATGTCATTGCATGAAAAGGCGCCCAGAAAGCAAAGAACGTATTTTGGAAATAAATTTGGATGACTAAAATACGATATATCTTCCATATGATTGGACTACAATTTAGTTTGAGAAAAATTCCCTGATATCTCAATGCCTTTTCACATGCATATAGAGGTTGCCAGGTCGGGATAATAATCTAAACTAATAAATTGTGTCGTGGCCGCAGGTTCTTATGGCCAAATCAAGTAAATTTTTGTGTTGTGTACTCTCTTAACTATAATTTTTATCTACTTGAACATTCGAAAATAGCAATGAAATTACCTGCTACAGATAACTGAGTTATATCAATAGCTCCAACACAGATCCATTTTGCAGTCTCGGTGCCAAAAGCCACAGGAAGAGACTAAAAAAGTAGTAACAGAATGTAGGATATATTGTCAAGATTGAGCCAACTTGGATACAGAGGAGGCCAGAGCTTAAAAAATACTATTTTAAACTCGGTGTCCTTCAGTGTTTTTGTTTAAGAAGACGAGCAGCTGGAGCAGTTTTTATGGTTGAATACAGTTGTGAAAAGGAGAGTTGTTGAGCATTTTTAGAAGAGATTCTTTGGTATCCAAGTATCAGATTTCTAAAATAAAACACCTTTGAAACAAATTTGCGCTTATGATGAAAGAGCTGCTCAATCGAAACACAATGATCAAATGAAAGCTAAATCACCTGTAATCCCATTTTTCTATCTCCTTCAATGCTCTTGAAGTCATTTACAATTGCAATTCCCAGCTAAAACAAAAGACGAGACAAATAAGAATCAATTTTTATACGAAGCCTTTATAAAATGTCGAATTAATATTACAGATGATACATACACCAGCTATGCTGTAAAGTAGTGTTAGAACAATAACATCAGGTGTAAGTGTCCCAAACAATGCTTGACCAGCCCACCTAAAATCCGGGAAAATTCAGAGTGTTATTGTAGTTGAAGAACTTAGGCAACACAAATTAATGAAACTGTAGCTGAACTTAAAGAATGGTACCAAGGCAAGCTTATGTAGCTTGATCCCAGTGCAAAATTGCCTAGCCACCCATTCTGTTTAAGCTGAAAATACAGGTATATGGAGTCAGGGTAATGGTTGCTTTCTTGTCATTCTCTCACGTTTAGTAGCTGATAATTTAGCCAATTCAGCTTTCTATGGTCAGAATCCAATGGGGTTTTCCGAGACAAACAATATTGAGGCTTTTATTTTAGTTAGCAATGGATAGCTTTTCATTAGAATCATATCTTGTAATGTTGCCTTGCATTCTATTTTGCCCAAAATGGTGTTCCAAAAAAAAAAAAAAAACTGGGACGAATACCTTTAAGGGCGGAGCTGAGTATATGTAAGACAGCAAGGATCCACCAAGGGCAAGGTAAAATATCACCGGAAAATCATGTCCAGCCTACAAGGTGGGCCTTATTAGATGAAATTTACTGCATTAACAAGAGGACATACACGTATTTCGAAGACATACCCACACATCAAGTAGACAAGCCAAACCGAGGCCTCCAAGGAGCAGCACCCAGATTTGTGTAATCACCTGTATACCTTGGCGGTTAGAAGATAATAGTTCATTCGGGAAAAAAGGAAGTGAAACTGAGCATAC
Organism: Henckelia pumila; assembly: GCF_033568475.1. Classification (NCBI taxonomy): domain Eukaryota; kingdom Viridiplantae; phylum Streptophyta; class Magnoliopsida; order Lamiales; family Gesneriaceae; genus Henckelia; species Henckelia pumila. The sequence continues at coordinate 25,317 of NW_027331855.1, read as the reverse complement.
CTCCTGTTCTGATACTGCTCCTGAGGGGATCGGGCGATAGGGTTCGTTAATGGCATCAATCTCTTTGTCGTACCAGTCATTTATCGTCTAAAAAAATTGAGTGACTAGTTAAATAAATAAGATGCTGAAGCACAAACTTGAATTTCAATACTCAAGTTAAACGTGAGAAGCACCTGAGTGTAGCCAGTAAGACAAGGCCCAGACATCATCATACATACAATCGATTTAGCTACATCTTCCAAAGTCCAGTGGAAGTTACCTGCAAGAAAGTACAAATATAAATAATACTACATTGTGGTGATAAGGGCTAAAAGCCAATGCGTAGAAGGAATAAAAGATCCAGAAATTACCCGATGCAGCAGCTCCACACACTACACCCCAAACCAGAGGTGGCCATGTAACAGGTTTAGTGAGCTGAACTCGAATTTTCCACTTATCCTGAAGAAGTTCATGCAATTAGTAGTCGAACTATAATACAATCGTATACATGGAAGAAATGAGAAGGCTCAAAGCCTCACAGTTAAAGGTAATGTTATGCTATAACCTTGATTACCCTATCCATCACCACGCATGTTCGTAAAATAAAGTTGTCCAAATCACAATATTCGAACAATTTGATGCTGTTCAGATCTTTCATTCTTTCATACTTAATGGGGTTTACATATGCATACACTCGCTGTATCAAGCTCTTAATTCAATCTACACTCCATCATACAAAATTGCAACATGAAAATTAAGCAAAAATTCTACTCAAATAAATCTTGACATAAAACAACTATGATTGATGACTCACAGTCTCTTGCTTGGCTCCTTTGATACCAAGAATCTGATTCATGCTTGAGCCACTCTCCGCCGGTGCCGTATCTGGTGCCTTGGCTCCAACTGCCACACATTACTCTTTAACATATCAAAAACCAGTTTAAATTATTCAAACAAACACACCCCACAATCATTCTTTCGAATATATTTTCCCATTTGAGAAAGTCACTCATAGATCTAAAATAAGCTCCAAACCCAATAAAATAAAACATATTACAAAAATAATCAGAAAAAGAAAATCCACAAAACCTTCATTAGTATCCGTTTCTGCAGCTCTCACCACAAGCCTCCGTCCTGAGATGATCCATTATATACAATTAAATACTCCTTACAGTAAAACAGGCAACTAACAAGCAGAACTAAATTGGCCCAGAAAATTTTTTTAACGAAAAAAGATAATTCTTGAAAGCTTGGAAGTGAAAAGCTTACTGCTGAAAGAAGAAGCGAGATGTGGAGTTCTGAATGCGTTCGAAAGAGAAGACAATTTAGTTGAGTAGACAGTGTTGATTAAGGCAGCCATAGCTGATACTTTGGAGAGCTCACTCAGTTTCCCAGGATTGTGTAGTTTTGCGATAACTTGTCTTTTTCCTTTCTTATTTTTTTTCAGGATTTAATTCATATTGATGATGGAAGTGTTCTGCTGCTTTGGGCTTATGGTTTTTGGTACACCCTCTGCTCACGTGGCATTTCTCCATTCGTCAGAGTTGACTGAATTAAAATCTCGAAATTATTATTAGTATTACATATTTTCAATGTGACGTCGCTGATGGCACTTTTTTTTTTTTTTAAATGAAAATATGTCAATATTAGTTGATTTTTCAAAGGGTAATATTATGAGTATGTTAGTTTTACTTTTGACATTTCTATAAAATATTTCCTATAGACATTTTCAAAATTTAATTGCGAAATATAATAAATGATTTAATTACACTTTCTTTATAATTTCTTTAGAATGAGTTTTCTACAACGAAATGCAAATAAATACAGAATAATGATTCTTCAAAAAAAAAAATCAGAATAATAATATTCAATACAGGCCAGGAGAAATAATAGACATTCAAATAGAGCACTTTATTCTTCGGTATTATCATATAAAAATTGTAGCTGAAAATGAGTCGAGAGTCTTATAGAAGTAAACCTCTTTCAGAAACGCCTTCGAAAAGATATAATTTAATCTCAAAACTCGAGTCATTCCAGCAGAATATGTAAAATCTATGCCTTGACCTTTTGTTTTGCTTTACTTATTTCCAGAATGACTCCATTGGTAAGTGAAGTAATATCTTCATTCTTTCCAAAGAATTTCACAAATTGCATGCTTGGGTCCATCAGGTACCTGCATATTTTGGTTTAGTATATGCAAATGTCAAGCAAGATATACGAAGAAAAGCATGCCCGTTTGTGTTAGTTATTATATATATCGCAATCTCGCCAAACATGACCGAAAAATTCATACTTCTTTTCTCGTGAAAAATAAGAAAGAAGATGAATTCAGACGGTTGGACTAATCAGTGTCAAACTTAGCCTAAGTGAAGTGGTGTAGGACGTACATGACTATAGAGTGATCGACAAGATAATCTGAACCTTCATCTTCCGTCTTCATATAGTACACACGATAAGCACGTGCAGTTTTCTTGACTTCGTCTGGGGTACCAGTCAGGCCAATTAAGTTTGGGTGGAATTCTGGAAGAGGCATGTGATGGCAAATTTTCAGGGGAAAAAACATTTTGGTTTGTGTTGCAAATATTTAACTTGATTATCACACATAAAAATTTACCTTTAACATATTCACGAACTTGTTCAACCGTATCCCTCTCCGGGTCAACTGAAATGAAGATGGGCACTACTTCTATCCCAGAGTTTTCTTCTGGAAATACAGAAAAATTAGAACCCAAGAATGACGGAAGTGCACAAGAAATGTCGCATCTCAGCCAAAGAAATGCTACTCCGTGAACTTACTTATTTTATCAATAGCCGACGCCAGTTTTTGTAGCTCATCTGGGCATATATCAGGGCAGTGAGTGAATCCAAAATAAATCAAGTTCCACTTTCCCATAAAGTTCTTTTCAGATACTGATGTTCCATTGTGGTCAATAAGGTTAAATGGACCTCCAATAGATGGTTTACCAACAGAAGGTCCCTGTTTTACTTCATTTGAAGCACTAGTTATTCCTGCAAGACTGCAACAGTCAAACTCCATACGTGCCAATAGAATTGCAATAAACAATTCTGGAAAAGCACATTATATATAGCAAAATTAATCAAAGAAGACACCTTATTCAGTATTTATGTCAGTACCACTTCTAGAGTTGGAACAAGACTATATGTATATTTTACGCCAGCAAAAACCCATTTGGTTAACAGGTTAAATGCGAGCTCACTTAATTTGGTCTTTGATTTTTTCCTATTTCATAATAAATTTCTATTTGAAATTGGCATCAGTTCACATATGTTTGAACAAGATCTGAAAAATTAACAAACATAAAAACAACTTCAAATTCTTGCAATCAGTGGAGAAATCCAATATCATAATAGTAACAAAAATGGACATATTATCATACCCCAACCAACTAACCAAAAGAAATAGGAGCATTGTATAACAACCACTAAAGACTACAACAAACCAATCCTTCACAATTAGATTAGGACTTATTCGGAAAATACTACTAGAAGTTAGGAAATCAATTACAACCAAACTGATGGAAGCATTCATCTTATTCGGCTGCATTCCCCAAATCCATATACCCAAAACAAATCAGCCACAAACAAACAAACATGAAATTAATAAAGTCCCTGCATGCATACAACAATCCAGAAACATCATCCAACTCACCATAGTAATCTAACCTTCAATATGCCGCCTCTTTTCTTTGTCATAGTAGAAGATCAATCCAACTCCAGTGCAAATAAGCAAAAAAAAGCTCATCCACGAAACAGGCTGCCATCAAATTTGCAACTTAGTTATTTAGCATCAGAAAAATCTAATACTTGCCAACTGCACTACAATACAATCCGAATATATTATATTTTTAAACGAGTTAAAAAGCAAACGAATGCATGAATAACTGTAAGGATCGTAAGAATATACATTACAATGGCAACAACAAAATGAATGAGAAAATGAGAGTTAGTTACCCCGCCTCGGATAGGCTTTCCTTGCTGAGAAGTATCCTGTGATCCCGCTGAACCCTGCCCCCCACTATTTCCACTTTCAGAATTCCCCTCGGCCAAACCACTCGAGGGCGTCACGGTAGTGGTCGAACTTGGCGATTGATTAGCAGCAGAATTAGCAGCGGTGGTGCACAAAAATCGATGATTTAACTCAAAAGCACTCAGCAATTTGTATCTACCAACAAGAAATTCCGGCCAGAGCGAGGAACGGTGGGAGTTCTGGATGGGCATTTCGGGTAGACTATGAATTGGGTTTCTCAAGGAACGCCAATGAGAATCGAAGGATCTGCAGAGGAGTCGAAGGCGAACATTTCTTGATAATGCCGAGGCCATTGCTGAAGTTTGAGAAATGCTTCGCGTCAGATTCCGGGCTCTTTCTAAAACCCTAGCACAGCAAGGAAGGGTTTATTATAATCAAAATCAATAGCCATTTATATTTTATAATTATAATATAATATAATATAATGGCTATAAATTTCTATTTTTTGTTTTTTATGACAATTGTTTCTTATTAGTTGATTTTTATATAAAATAACGACAAAATTTATTTCAAATATTCATGATTATTTTGTTTCAGTTCGTAATTTTTGTTTCGATATCGTACTATTTTATTTTTATTTTTTTCAGAAAAGTAACGATGCAACTACACTAAAATAGGTTTACATGATATTATTATTACATAAAAGAAGGTTTTTTTGAGTTGGTGGATGTTATTTCGTAAAATTCAAATGGTGGGTGGATGTTACCATATGCACAAAAAAAATTACAGAAATATAGATTTTTTATATACGAGGGAAAAAGTGTCCGACTCTGTATATCGTACTCAACTTCAATAGAAATTTAGAATATCCTTAGACAAGGCAAAAGAACGAAAGTTCATAATACATATCATTTTTCCCATTCTCAACAGAATACAAAATATGCACATTAAGCTATAGATAGCTTCGAGACATCAGCACTTGACAAGCAAACCCTAAGGTGGAATCGATATCTTGGGATGGGAAGAACAATTCAAAAGTCGAGAGTGAAAGTGCATGGCTGGGAGCTAGCACAGAAAATGAATAGCACAAGATAGAAAAAACCGAAAACATTCTACTGCGATATGCAACATTATCAACACAACCATATCTAACACCATCCTAGACAGCTCAGTCAAGTAACATTCGGTCTGAAGATTACATTAGTTTGTTACTACATAATTGGGACCGATTTGGACTCATAAATATTTTGTCAAATTCAAGTTAGAATCTCAGCTCTGACTCGACATAGCTTCATCTTCTTGTCAAAACCGGAATCTTGTGCCCATACATCAGCAACGAGCGTCACTGTTTCTTGAATGACTGTTTAGTTAAAAACATCCAAATTAGAACTTGTTAGAAATTGAGACTAGGACCTAACTGACATCAAAAGCTAGCTCAAGAGGTGAGGTTTGCCCTTGTTCATATAAAGAGGTCCAGGTTATTTAGCCAACCTATGTGGGACATAAATCAATACACCAACACACCCCTCTCACGCCCAGGAATAAAACGACTGGAGCGTGGATATATTAAATGGGTGGCCAACTATGGGACGGGTGAGGCCAACTATGAGCCGTCCAACAAATAACGGGAACCCGGGCTTTGATACCATGTTAGAAATTAAACTTGGACCTAACTCACCTCAAAAGCTAGCTCAAGAGAGGAGGTTTGTCCAAGCCTATATATTAAACTCCCAGGCAATTCATTCAACCGATGTGGGATCTTGAGCTAGCTTTTGAGGTGAGTTAGGTCCAAGTTTAATTTCTAACAGAACTCAAGTTATTGAAGGATTTTGAAAATACCAAAGCAGATTCTAGGCCAAAAAATGATTACATAAACCTCAAAGTTCTTGGACACATCCTTGATTTGCTCAGCTAGTTCTTTCTTCTTTTGAGCAGCTGAACCAGGCAATATATTTTAGTACAAGGGCATCCAAAGTCTAAAACCAAAACAAAATGCACATGAAATATGTGGATACCAATATTAGATAGTTCCCCCATCGTCTTTGACGTCCTTACAGCAAACCTCTGGAATGTTGGACTAGGACACGGGAGGAGATAAAATGTCAGGAGAAACAATGCTGAAATACACACGAAGAGTAAAGAAAACAGCTTCCACTCAGTCCCAAACAAAAAATTCTAATTGTCATCCGCAAACAGGATGTAATAGGAGGGGAAAAACTAAGAAAATAAAGACATCGCTACAAAAATTTTCGAGTAAATGATGTTGTACAAACCCATGGTCATAGCCCCAAGACATTTTCCCTAATAAATTCTGCCATGAGAAATTCGAGATGCAGCTTTTGCAACCCATGAACGCATTCAATTTTTTCGAATATGAATCAGAGGTAGATTGGAGGAGGGTTTCCCCAAACAAAAAGCATCGGAACAGAACATTTCTCATGAAGTTATTTTCTCTCAAAATCGTAGGAATTACGAAATAAGAAAATAATGTCAAACACAAAATGCTGAAATGAAAAAAGCAGGAGCCTCAGACCGATAAAATTTAGCAAAAAAGATAGCGATCATCTCCGCAATCAGTACAAGCCTACGGAAGTCCTCATCGGCAAACACCCCTCGACTCAAAATCAAACAAAAAAGATCGACAGAAAAGCTTTCCAAAAAAGAAAGAAAGGTCGAGGTTGACGTTAAAATCGAATCACCTGTTTGCAAGACCGTTGACAAGAAACTCATTGGCCACGTAAGAAATGACCCTGTGAATGAAATTTCCACCGCCAGCCATTCTTCAAACCAAGGCAAGAAACGAAACAAGGAGCAATTCAGCTTCGAGTTAAGCAGAATACACAACATACAAAATTAGGGCGAGATTACATTTCCACTACCTGAAGGCGATCCGGGAAATGAAACCCTAACTCAAAGCTCGGTGGATGGATTGGATTGACGTACAATCTTTCTCGCGCCTCATTTCGCCTGCTATGAATGGATTTCATTGGCTAGCGCTAGGTCTTCGCGGGCCGAATCTCAATAAAGTGTTGGGCTTTAGAGTGAAAAATTAATTGGTTCAAACAGAGCCCATTGTTTTAAAATTTCATCATTTAATAATTTAGGGAACTTTATGCTTGATTTTTGAACGCATTTGGTTTAAAGATAATTTTTTTTATATATATAGAACGTTTCCTTGTCGATTTCTTTAATAATATTTAAAAAATTGAATTTTTGTTACCTCGTACTACCAAATTTCCTAAAGAGAAAAATGTATCAATAGACATACAGATAGATTGTCAGACAAATGAATTACAGAGTTAACGGAGACACAATACATCATTGGCATCTTGTTGCCGAAATGACTCGAAAAAATTTAGAAAAAAAAACATCATCATTCAATTTCTTCTTCTTCTTCTTAGATACATGTGCTACAACAAATGAGCATAAAGTATTTGATTCCATGTATCAGGAACTCCCGGCAAGCACCAATGTATGCAATCTGCATGGTGCAGAGGATCGGCCTTTTCGTCAACTGTCAACAATCTTCCTCCCGACTCGGTGTAAATCGAAGAGTGTGCATCGATTCTGTATTCTGATAACTGAGTGATGTTCAGCAAGATCACAGGCGTTTTCATCCGGCGGATCACGCCTTTCACCACGCCCATGATCTGCTTATCCGAGCCTGTCCCCCAGTGTCTTTTCTTCATCACTGGCTTCGTTTCGTTGAAGCATTTGATCCCTTTTTCGCGCCCCCAGTCCGCGCTCCTGAAACAAAGTTGTGTTTGTATAGATATGCATATGATCTGGTTCAATATTTCTAGCTAGATCAATATGAGTTCATTGGGAGGCAATGTGACTACAGGTGTCATTAGATGGCAGTTCTTTTTAGCGTCGCGACCGTGGTTTTCAATGGGGACATCGATATTGGTTTGGTGAAAGAATTAGGTGCGAAAAATGAACTGACCTTTGGTGCGTAGGGGACATTGTAGTGAAAAAGACTCGAGTTTTGTTGGGATCAATGTTTGAATCCACCCAATTTGCCCATGTCTTCAGTCCTATTCGGTAAGAAACAGATGCATCTAGTTCTTCAAATCCTTCTTCGCCGTTTGAGAAAGAACCCCATCTGCGCTTCATTAGGCGATTAATGTATAGGTACTTTATTTTTTGAGTTATGAATGGAAAGAGTTTACAGGGAAAGAATTTACAATGAGTTGATCCTGAGGCCACTCATCCACCAAACGTACGTATTGAAAACGAGTATATCGACTCCTATCCAATGTTTGGCATGTTTCTCCACTGAATCAACTCTCAGAATTCTTTTCTTTGGATCTGTTATAATGTTCAAATCAGTGTTGGATTCTACTAAAAAGGGAGCCCAATAGAACTCAATTGTGGCATTGTACTCCTGAAAAACCAAGAACACAGTTCAGTTCTAGCCCTATATAGCAAAATGATAATATTTCAGTCCATATTCATATATCTGATGTACCTTGGCTCTGAAAACTGTATGAACACGGCCACGTTTGATCGATTTCTTCCCTTCAGGTATCACAGACTCCACGAGGCAAACGAAGGATTGCCACTGTCCTCTTTGCAAAGAATCCCCAATGAACATTAACCTCTTCCCTTCAAGTTTACGCAGAGCTGTTACAGGATTGAACCTAGGGAATAAAATTATTAACATACATTAATCAGTAATGTTGGACCATGGTAGCTCAAGGTTTTGGGAGAAGTCGCTCTGGAGTGGGATCAGAGCTAGTGTTTTTGACCCCTTGTGTGCAATCCTCTTTATGTTTTTGAGTTGGCCGCGGGTCTCGTTAGTTCTACATTTTTGTTGCTCAACACCAGAGCAACTTTCAAGAATTGAGTGTTCATTCAGTATAATGTATTCTTTTAGTCCCCAACTTACACTTCAAGGGATGGAAAAATACAGGAAATTAATGAAGAATGATAAATATATATTGCTTTATGGTCACATCATTGCCGTTTGTAGATGAGAACTAGAATACCTAGGCAGGAAACAATCATCAGGCTGCCATTCCCAATGCCTGTAATCCGAATCCAGCCGTCCATTCTTGACACATGAAACCTGTCTGTCCAGATATGGGCATGTCCTGTCGGTATACAAAGGCTTAATCGAACGGTTGAACGTCCATTTTCCATCCACAAGGCTGCACTCTTCTGGATCAAACTCAAACCGATCATCGGCTGCATAGTTCAATGCACTACCATGCACATTTCTCCCACCTGTACGATACAACCAAAGGACAAAATTTTAAGACTTTCAGACATGGAAACTAAATAAAACTCAAAAAATAAACTAAGCATTATAGTAGATATACACCTGACACAGACTTCTTAGCAGCCTTTCTCTTAGTACAAGGCTTAAACCCGAACTTGGATGAAAAGGAGCTGACTATTTCTGTGTACAAAAGTGCAAAAAAAGGCAAGCCCGCATACCACAACGATAAGTACTGACAAAGGAAGCTTCCCCCGCGCCTTGGGGTGCCCATCACAAGAAAAAGGCTGAAGATGGGACACTCTGGAGAGGGAAAAGTTGAGAGATATAGGGAGGCCTGAGGGGGTGATGAAATGCAAGTGCAGCAGGATGATGAGGAAATTGATTAAGCTTTAGGAACATTTTGAGGATTAATTTATTGGTTCTTGAGTAGAAGTGAAGTTAAAGTCATGTCTGATTCAGCAATACATTCTACTTTTTAGGGGAACAAATTAAAAGCCAATTAGGCAGCAAGTTGCAAAGCTTACCTTATATTTTTTCAGATGATCGTGTTGATTAGGTGCAATTGCGTGCCAGTAAACTCCATGTTTCTTTTCTTGGATTAACTTTCTTACATTTTCAGTACATTTAGGAACTTTTCACAATTCCTAGCTCGGATCTACCCCAGGCAAGATCATATAACCTATTCGATAAGGGTCGATAAAGCCATATATGTATCGGTATAGACTCATTTATACTCGAGTTTCGAAGAACGATACACATGATCCATCATGTATATGAGAATTGCATTGACAGTAATAATATTGTATGGGTATCAACTCACTGCCATCACAGGTTCGACTTATCAATCGAACAGGCTCTTGTATGGTGCAAATGAGGTACCTTGGAGTTGTAAGATTTAAGAATGTATGTTTTTTTTAGTAGATATAATATATTATGTACACTAGCTAGCTAAGCTAGCAGAATATAATAACAGATTTGTATATAAACAATTTTTGTTAAATTCATGAAGATTCTAATCAAATTTAGTCATTATCCAATAATAATTTCTTTTTTTTTTAGTAATTCTAGACATATACATGTAGATATCGATCTAAGGCTCATAACAGGATATAAACATTGACGAAACTGATTTTCTTCTCTTCGATAAGCTTTTTCCTTGAACAATCATTGAATGATTTGATAAGCGACTTCTGAGCTTCAATAACTTTTGATCATTTAGTAATTAAATTAACTTAATTAGTATTATAATATAATTATACACTGATTCACACTAAAATAGTTATACTTAAGTATTTATTCTTAATATAAGTTAATGTATAATTAAAAATTAAATGAAAATAATAATATCACTAGGGTGTGTAAGAACAGATATATATAAGTGATACTCGAATTTATTTTTTCAAGCACTTAAATCGGTGAATTGATGGACGATATATATACATCGATATTAATGAATAATTTGAGATGTGAAAGAAGAAATTATGTCAACACAGACATGTGACAATGTAATATTGTTATGAATGAAAAGTGTTTAAAAGTAATCAATTCAATTAATCATATATCTTTGTACATCACTTGATTAATGAATATACAGCTCAACAACTACAGGGATTTTTACTGTTAGATGGGTACTATTAAGGAAGAAGCTGAGAAGTCATTTATCAATTAGACAGGCACCTGCTGCGGGTCCAACCTTAATCTTTCTCATAATTACTATGCCCAAATTAATACTTGTTAATAATACTAATAAGGCCTGCTCCATTTTCTGTTAATTTGTTAATTAATGTATCATCCCACTAGCAAATGTACATATTTTACATTTTCACTTGAATAAAAAAAATAAAATTTCGATTATCTAACTTTAAGTTTTTTTTTTTCCTTTTAGTCGTGTAACTAATCAAATTTGGTACTGATCGTATAACTTTTCTTTTTTTTTTTGCTATTTTGATCCTTTTTTTATCAGAATATCTAATTTTAACTAATATAAATTGAGATGTAAAATTCGATGACATGACAAGAAATTTAGATATTTTCAATTTGATAGGAAATAATCCTAGTGGAATATAATGCTACCTAAAATTCCACCACATTAAACTGAAATTATAAATTATTCTTTTTACGCAAAAAATAGGACAAATCCCAAAATTTGTTGTCATATGATCGAATTTTACAGTATAGTCAGCATTATTTTTCAACTGTGATTGGACAGTTAGGTTAAAATCAGACCAAAATAGCCAAAATTTGAAAATTCGAAGATCAACATCCAAGTTTGACTAATTTTGGGACTAAAAGATAAAACAAGTACAGTTAATGCTAAAAAAAGGAAAGAAAAGAGACCAAGAGAGTTATACATGCAATATCGACTTAATTAATTCTTAGTTTATTTTAAAATAGTAATATATATATGATGATAATCCCATATGGGTTACATTAAATATATAACACTTGATTTTGGTTACTTTACTCATAACTATTGCTCCTTAGCTTAATTGACTTGTGGCTGAGGAAGCACATGTTGTTTGCCATGGGCTAAGCAAGAAGTGACACAAGTAATCTCAGCAGCGCCACAATTCTCGTAGCAGGCAAGAGCCTGGTTCTTACTGCTTCCACAAGTAGTAGAGCAAAGAGTTGACTCCTCCCCACACTTTATCAAGCACTCTCCTACTTCTTGGAACTGCCCCTCGACCAGATGCGTCGTCCAGCTCGAGACGAAAACCATTGCCACAAGTACTGTGATCATAACTATCAGATCACTTTTAGTCATTGGTAACTTATAAATTTCGAGCCTAGAATAGCTAGTATATATCAATCGAGTTTTGGTTCATCGAGTGTTTAAGAGTATAATTTGTGTCATTTTATAGCGTACATGGTTTTATTTAAACTCTAGGATAGGATGTGTGCTTACATCTGTTGTGTCAATGAGAATTGCATGCGAGCTTGATTTAAGGAATGCATAGGTTACGTTACCATTTGGGAAAAATACAACTTCCTCTTCCCTTTTTCATGCTACTAATGTGATTTAATTTGTTCCCCCTGCCCCTATATATTCCTTTTGAATTCGCATTATTTAATCTGTTTTCTTTTTATTAAAAGATAAATACGTTTTTAGAATTAATAACAAGATGGTTGTACAGATATGGCTAAAGACGACAAGGTGAACGCCTATATATCTATATTCCTATGACATGATCTCAAATGAGGAGGAAACATCAAATATTGGGTCGCACTTGATTTGGGCTCATTTGGCCCAAGACCTCAAAATCTCCCGGCCCCATTTTGTTTTTTAAGCACCTTTTGATTTGTATGATGGGTAAGTGAATGAAATATAATAAGAGCTACTCAAAAATGAAAGGCAAGAATAAATAAAACATTAGGATATATATAATTGTGCATGGTGTTTAATTAAGTGTGATTTAAATTGATTGATTAATTATGTTATTTGTATTGTGATTATCAAAATGCTCTCATCATATATTAATTAGTAATAGATCTTTAAATAATTAAAATTCCTAGAATTAAAAAAATTAATAACAAAATAAAAATATTATATTAATTATTAAATTTTCACTAATTTCGATTTAATAAATACAAGAACTAAAAATATTAATTAGCAATATAGAAAATAGTTAAATTTAATGATAACCTAAATATGCATTTATTGAAAAAAAATTAAATAAAAATTAAAACAGTATACTGATAGGAAAATTAAATGTCGGTTAGGAACAATTAATACAATAAAATATCAATAATAATAATTAAAGTATGACTAATAATATTTAAATTAAATAATATGAGCATTATAAATTATATTTATGTATTGCTTAATTAAATTTGTTGAATTTATAATTAGTTTTAATTTTTTAAGATATTATAGATATTCATATAAATAAATTAATCAAGCATCATCCCTCCTCCTCCATTCCTCAAGGTATCATTTAAATTTTAAACACTTGACATGGCAACATGCGGATAATAATGTCTACACTCTACAGTGCAGGTAGCTAGGGTGCGGGATCAACTGGTCAATCACAATCTTAATCATGCATATCAAACACATGAAAATCAATCCTCCCTTATCATGTACACCAAACAATCGCAATATATGAGCCTAATTCATAACTGTATTATAGTTCTTGTCGAGTTTAGGCATCCAATTACTTGATCTATGCAACATTTGGTGTTGCATGTGATGTGTGCATCTTTTAATTAGTCGTCTGCGCGCGCTCGAAGCGGGATCATATTATTTCTCCCAAAGAAAAGCATCAGTGGCACTGGAATATACATAGTTCATGGTTTGGAGACTTGATCATGATCAAGTCCATATATATGATGAGGGCAGCATAAATCACATTTTTAAGGAGTCCACAAGGTGTGTGCCAGCATGGATGCGAAGGTTATATATAACTGGGAGTTTTTAGTTACTTTAATTTAATTCTAATGTTTGGATATAATAATGAAAAATAATCCTTTCGTGTTTCGGAAGAAGTTAAATGTATAGAAGCCCAAGGGCCTGTTTCATTACCGTGCTCTTAAAACAAAAAAACAAAAAGCCTTAATTTTCAAGGATAAAAAATGATGAAAAATCTGTTTTATTCAAACACGGTCTCAAGTTTTTGTTCTTGGGTTGCCTGCCACTTCCACCATGAGAATTTCTACTCACATCTGCTTCCTTATCCTCTTATCTCCATTATGTGTTTCTTTTTTGCTTGGTGCCTTGTTCTTAACTTCTTTATCATCCATTTGTCTTTCGGCGTATTTATATATCCTGCCAGATGGCTATGAACAACGTCCATTAATTCCACCGAATAGAATAATGTTTTTTCACTCGTGGACAGGAGACGGCAGTAGTGAGTAGACACGTGTAAATCTCCCGCCTAATAAAAGCTGCACATCTATGTTACTTTCTTTTCCACGATCAAACCCGCAAGCCGATATTTTTGGATTGACATCATATTATCGCCTAGAAAGTGTTGGATAAAAAGAATCGAACTCATTATTATCGACCAAACGCTCACCTACTGCATCAATCTAGACTTCTTTCAGGGTTTATGTTCATTTTCTTGCACTCAGGGACCGGGCAGGAAATCTAATTAAGGGGGACGAAAATGATTTTTGTATCAGACGAGAGGAGCGACAGTGGGTAAATCATTTAAGAAAAAAATTGTTGTTACAAATTTAGAGTATAGCATACTATAGATGAAACAAAGTTGATGGGAGCGAGTGCAACCACCGCGCGCAGCTCCATCCCAGCTTGCCCTTGCATGTACACAATAAAATGATTCATCCAAGATTCAAAAATTTTTATTTTAATTTTTCGTCATGATCCATCACTTATATGTGTGACTTAACATTGAATATTTATCTATGTTACACCGAGAACATGTACGTCTTGTTATGGCGTGGATGCAAGTGTCGTACGTGCGCGGGTGGGTGGGTGTGAATTGTGATACACATGATACATTGCGTACTTGTAAGTTTGATGGCCACATAAAAATGCGGCTTCTGGTATAAAGTGGCAAGCAAAGAAGAATGAGCAGTCTTCTAGTTGTATTGCAACTTTTGCCTTTTGATTCATTCGAAAGCGGCAGTATAATTGGCATCTTATCTAAGTTCCATGAATGGGATATTTTTCGAGATATTTCTTTATATTTATATCACTCTTCATAAACAAATACTATTGTTGTTGGCTTTTTTTTCCCCCTATTTCTAAAATCATCCAATTACAGATTATATTAATTTGTTTCAATATTAAACGCGGTAGATTTCAACCTAGCATATGAGTAATATCCCCATGATAGATCTAATGTTCCATGATTTGTCATGTCAACAATATATAATTAATTATGTCTATGTATAAAAATACGGACCGTTGGATGCATGATTTGGGTATTACTCATATTTTAGGATATCATCTACCATTAAACGCACTTGAGTTTAACGGGGCCGTCGGCTCGTCACTTT
The DNA here is from genome assembly GCF_033568475.1 of Henckelia pumila. Lineage (NCBI taxonomy): Eukaryota > Viridiplantae > Streptophyta > Magnoliopsida > Lamiales > Gesneriaceae > Henckelia > Henckelia pumila. Next base: position 10,165 of record NW_027331855.1, on the reverse strand, counting down.
ACCATATTAATTAACGTAATGAAAATATTGTCGCTCATGCTTTAGAAAAAAAAAATTATTTCTTCTCCTTCGCATTTTTATGGGGCGTATGTTAGCTAGTTAAACTTGTACATAATGACATTGTGTTCATTCAATAAAGCTTTACAAGTTTTTCATGTCCAAAAAAAGAATTTTAAAAATATACATCAGATCAAGGCTCAAAACCAATAATGCAATCAAACGAAACCCAAAATCTTGTTTTGGCCATCAATAACTCATTCATGTGGTTTGGTTTGATATTCAATAAATCAATAAATTTGATTCGGTTTAAATGTTTGTAGATAACTCAATGAAGATACATATGTGCCAAATGTCTCTTGGTTTAATGAGTACTCTCGTCTTTATTATTATTATTATTATTATTTATTATTATTATTATTATTATTATTATTATTATTATTATTATTGTTGTTGTTGTTGTTATTGTTATTATTATTGTTATAATTATTATTGAATTTCTCATCAATTAGTTTGTAAGAGGCCAGATATTGCACGATTGGACAAAACAAATATAAAAAAAAAAGCATGTGAATTAAGTGCATATTAATTCATTTTTATTGTTGTGGTTTGGTTGAAATAATTAATTAAAAACCATTAGCTGGGAAGCACACAACTCACACTCGTATTGGTCCATCATTATCGCATGCTGATCAAAACAAATATATAATTAATTGATTATGCTTTAAGAGCTTTTTATATAATATATACTAAGAGGTTTAGAAAATCATGGCATTGCCTAACTAATAATGGCAACTTCTATTTAAACTTATATATTTTAATATTAATATAATATATAATATTAATAATATACAATTTAGAAGTTAGTTTTATATATTCCCATGAGTTTTTTTGCACCCCCCCCCGCTAATTTTTGTTTCTTCTCAAAAGCATTTCAATTGGGGTACTTGGCTTTATTTTGGCTCGAAAATTCAATCACGAATTAATTTTCTAGTAACTATGAATTTTGTTAACATTGCATTGCTCGAAGGTCAAACGTATCTTAGTAACAAATTTAAAATTATATATATATTCACCCGGCGTTTATCATGTTGGAGGTGACTCACTTTCCGACCACAAAGGAATTAAACAGAATCTGTTCCCACTAAATATCCATGATTCCGGGTGATTCACTTTCCCCTAGCTCATGACACAAAGGTTTCTTTTGGGTCAATGCGATGTTATTTTGGGTGGATGTAGGATTTGAAGTTTAGGAGCTACTTACGAGCAGTGATGTGATGATGTCGGAGTTACCAATGTTTAGAGTGGATTGCTAGTTTCGTTCTTCAGACTTATTGTAGTTAGTTTTCTAAACTTCTATTTTGGTATGATAAATATGGGCAAGGAAAAAATTGATAACTAAGTAACACGAACCTAGCTTGAGTCCAGATGGGGAAAAAAAAGAAAAAAAAAAAAGAAAGAGATATCATCAAATAATAAATATATATTAGAGTGTCAATAAATAAATATATACTAGAAAAAAAATTATATGGCAATAAGGTTTTTTTAAATTGCGATGCATGGAGTTTGCTACTGCTAACGAAATTAGATTTAACTTAATTAAACCCAGATTTTTTTTATTTCCATTCTCTTTCCTTTGTTCTATTTTAAAATTTATTTTTTAAAATTTTATTTAAAATCGATAAAGTATTTTGTTACTAATTTTTTTAAAAAAATCTTTTTTGATACAAAAAGAAAAAAAAAGAGTGAGATATAGAATTAAAAGGTTAGTCAAGTAAAATGGTCCAATTGAAAAGGATTGAAAATATGATAGCTGATTAACCCATTAAACCTAATAGACAAATAAATAACAATTTAAAATTTTGTGTGAAGAGCTTTGAACCATGCATTTCTAGCTAGACTCTAGGCTAGGAATTAGCCCCTTGTCGTTGAAAGTTAGCTGGGCCCTTTAATGGTAACTTTTCTAAATATTATATATATATATATATATATATATATATATATATATGAAAATTTTTATATAATAATAACAATTCTAAAACTTGTCGATACATCCTGACGGTACTGCCTATTAGGGAGTGTTTGCAAAACATTATATTTTTTTAGAAATGATTAAATTTATAGATTATAAAAAAGTTAAAAAAAATCAAAAGTTAGTAGTGTTTGAAAACAAATGTGAAAATCTAAAAATCAAAGTTGGGTAGTGATTTTAACATTGACATTTTTATTAGAATCAATTTTGAAGAATTATAATCACTGTATGACTAGCTTTTGAATTTTAATTAAGTTAAGTATAAGTTAACACATAATCTGAGTTGAAAAAAAACACAAAATTGATTTTTAAGCCAAAATCTAACAATTAATTTTTTTTTGTGATTGCAAACACTCTCTAATTAGTACAAAGACAATAAGTAGTACTGACTAATATTATATCTAATGATTTTAGTTATAATTTAGCTACGCGATACTCATATATTTTTATGGATTTCACATGTCTAAATCACGTAAAAATTATGCTAATTATATATCAATTATTAATTTTACATACCTAGAAAATTTGAGACAATAGTCTCGTTGAAAAATTTGTAATGGAATTTGCCCCCTAAGAGTCGAGGTTGTTGCTATGTCCTAGGTGATGAGCTGTCTCTGATATAGATTTTTTTTTTTTTTTTTGAAACAGTGTCTGATATAGTTGAAATATATATATATTATTATGTTTATATCTTCCGAGTGACGAATGAATTATGTATAAATCACGTGTAGATGATGGCCTACAAGGCTACAATGCAAGAAGCATAAAAATGAAATAAAGAAGTCACGTTATCTAAACTGAACCAAAATAACAATTGTCTCGAAGTCCAAAAAATTGGCCGGAATACATTAATAAATAACACAACGACGATTGAAGTAAAAGTAAAAGTGAAGCCTAAAGTTGCAGTATAGAAACTGCGGAATGGATCAGTTTTATAGTAAATTTTGTACACTCCGCCCATAAAGCTACTGTGACTCACTTGCATGACATGTTTCCCATCTCCCTTCAATTATTACACCACCCAAATAAATTTATTCAAAAAGTCCAATATTTTTTTTAAAATCCAACTTAAAAAATATAACCCTCTACACAAAATCAATAATACTTCCAAAAAAAATCAATAAATCTCGTGCTTTAAACATCGGGCATAAACTCGTGAATGATTTTTAAAAAATATAGGGTTCTAAGTAACATTTAATTTTACATATTTGTTTTTATTTATCCATTTACAAATCTAAAAAAAAAAAATATTGCAGCAACTGGTACTACCAGATGTGAAACCAAATTTTGCACATGTTTTTAATTAGGGTGAGGTTGGGATATATCCCCCTCCAGCCTGGATGGTGCATGAACAGTGCATGCTCGCCCATTTCTAGCATAACATTGTTCATGTGCTAATGCTACAACGTTTTTAAATTATTTTTATTTGTTTTTTTTCTTATTGATATTTTAATTTTAAAATAAGCTTGATCCATTAATTTTTTGAATTTCAGTTTAGTTACGTTATCTTTTAATGTTCAATTTTTTTGGTTCAATTGTTGACGTGATGTAGAACAAGTTAGTAATTTTTTGTGTCACGTCAGCATTTTTCAATGTCAATGTCAGTACTTGGGCGAAACATAACTGAAATTAAGAAGAAAAAAATAAAGTTAGAACACCAAAATCAAATTTAGAAAAATTAGTAGATCAAGATCCAAATTAATTCAAAAAGTTTATGGACAAAATTTTTTTAAAAAAATTTAAGATAAAAAATAAAGTTAGAACACCAAAATCAAATTTAGAAAAATTAGTAGATCAAGATCCAAATTTAAAAAGTTTATGGACAAAAAAAATTAATTTCCCATATTTTAATTAGTTTAGTATATATAACTTTAATTGATTTACTTATTTTAGATAGTTAATTTGTATAAATAATTGTCATATAATATTAGTACATTTATAACCCTTAATATTAATTATTTTAATTGATTAAACGTAATAATTATAAGAAATATATTAACATATTTATTAATATAGGTTAACATGATTTGTGGTTATATGATAATTATTGGATATATCCTCTAGGCAACAGGTATAATATGAGATTAGTATTCATGACAATCATGTAAGATCGATCGATAAATCAGAGAACACACGCCTCTCTTTTTTCTTTTCTTTTTTTTTTTTTTTTAAATCGAAAACACACGCACTTGAATTTAGCTTTAAGATAAGATATCTGTTATAATTTTATTTTCAACCATATTAATAATGATGTTTTTTTTTGACAAATAATGATGTTATTATGATGACTTGTAGTTCATCCTCCATATTAAGGAACTTATTTATTATTTATTATTATTATTATTATTATTATTATTATTATTATTATTGTTGTTGTTGTTGTTGTTTTTGTTTTTGTTATTTAAACGATGAAACCGAAAGTAGCCTGTAAATCATATTAACAAAATAAATCAACAGGATTTTATGTTTTATCGTATCTTAAGATTTTTTTAGATTTTTTAAAACCCAAACTTGCAATTTAATTCATGAAAATTAAATTTTGTTTATGATCTTGTCTAATATGGTTAAATTAGACATCCATGACCTCTTTCGATATGGTTGAACCGGAAAATATATATAACCCAATGTGGTATGTTTAAATAAGATAGGTACGACTTTTTCTAGTAGGACTATACACGAAATTATCATCACCTCTAATAGGGTGAATCTGGATAAAATCGTTTGGAAATTTTGTAATCTGATTCTATGAAATTTCTATATTTTTATAGATCGAAGTTTTAAACTGGAAGAATCCGTCTGCTCTATTTTATCGAGTTACCTTCATTCAATCACCCCTTTGCATCATGTTGCAATTTGCATATATCAATACATGCATCATTCATAACACTGATGGTGGTGTCTCGTGGCCCGGCCCGGGGCGAGGCATTTCCTTGTATATGGAGCACTGTCTCCATGCAGATTATCAATATATATGGTGTCTAATATTTTTTTTTAGTGAACCTCGTAAATATTGATAATCTACATCCTTAAACACATCATTGGTGTAGTCTGTAAAGATATGATGAAATTATCCATAGTATATGGGACTAAAGCCTAAACTCTCGGTATCAAGGAATAGGTCGAAACCCGATAGGCACCTCAATTGCGCCTTGGTTGGCTAGCTGTTACTTGGTCTCACCATTTTGAACCATGTCCGAGTAGGCAAGGTCACAGTGAACAATGTTTGGTTGAGACATGGTTTAGCTAGTACACTTAATTGCCACATGATTACTTGGCTGCAGGATAATAACTCACATGACAAAGCAAGCAGCAGCTGGCGGAGCCATCACATGCATGTAGAACCACATAATTTTCATCGTCAAATATAGAGTAAAAAAGTATTTTATAATTGATTAAGTTTTTAAAGTTTGATTCAAAAAAAAAAAAGTTTTTAAAGTTGACTCGATCGTGCCCGATAGTGGATTAGGTTAATGTGCACAGTTTTTCTTTTCTTTTTTCTTTTTTTTTTAGCGGGGTGATTAGCTATCTAGCTAGAGCCTAGAAATGGTTCAAGCCACCCACATGTTAGTCACGTATGGCCTCCCATTTACGATTTCTTTACAAGTAAAAAGTAGATTTATTGATAAAAACACAAATAAAAACAAATTGGGAAAATCGTATTTTGGTTGTGTATGTTGCCTACGAGACTCTTGTCACAAATGAAAAAAATGAAAGCCTTAAAATACGTTTAAAATGGGATACAATAGACTTGCATAACAACTTATGTTAATCATTTTCGTAAAACGAGGACGAATACGAAGTAGTTGTAATAGGAACTCATTGTGCAGTCGCGCAAGCACGGGCCTGGGCTCGGGGCGTGACATTGCCTCTTTGCGATCTTGGTTGTCGATGTCATAAATTTCAGTTTTAGTCCACTATTTTTTTTATTAAAAAAAATTAGTTTTTTATAACATAACGCTGATACGATACTGAAATGACGTTTGACATGTGTATCGTCATCCTACTTGGACGTTTTCTTGAGCCATTGAAATGTGGTATCTTGGTATGGAATAAGAGATGTAAAGCCACTGCCTACATGTTTACTTTGATAGATCAATTTTGTGATTGATATTATGATTAATTGACGAGTTATAATTTTTTTCTTTGCTTATAATATATAATCTTATTTTTAGTTTTTATTTATAAAATTGAGATTGTGATTTTTATTGAATAATGTAAATTATTATTTATCCACATGTAATTATTTTAATTGACCAAAATTATTGAGTATAAATATTATTTATTTTTTTAAACAAAAATTAATAAATTGAGTTAAATTTTTTTTCCATGAATAAGGATGAAATCCAATGAAATGTATTAATCATATCTTAAATTATTAGAATTTTTATTCATGTTTTATAATTTTAAAATTGATCTTTCATATATTAAAATCAAATAAAATGTATTAAAATATCTTAAAGTAGTGGGGTTTTCATATATTATTTTTTTGGAAAGTAAAGATATTAGTATAATTTTTTTATAATTGGAACATAATTAGTTAAAAATGATTATTTATCACACCATTTATTTGTGATAAATCATCAAGGTTTAAAGTTTAAATTAGGTAAATATGGATGGACTTTATGAGTTAATACGAGTCCTCAAAAAGCAAGTAAACATGAGATTAATAAGATTATTAATATAAGAGAAAACTGCAAATTTGGCCATGTATTTAGTCCTGTATGTTTGTTACTTTGCGATTTTGGTCCTCTATATTTTCATATTTCAGTTTTAGTCCTGTATGTTCCGATTTTTGGCAATTTCGGTTTTTTTTATTCGAAAATGCTTACGTGGCACTGCACACATCAGCTCCACATCAGCACTGAATTGGTGCCACCTCAGCGCCACGTCGGAAAAAGGACTAAAATTACCAAAAAAATAAAGATAACAGACTAAAATTAAAATCTGAAAATATAAAGGACTGAAATCGTAAAGTGACAAACATACAAGACTAAAAAAGCAATTTTCCCTCAATATAATCATATTCTTATCATAGCAAGTAAATGCACTCTAATAGTATTCACATTAACTAGTACTATGAGTATAGAATTGAGGGAGTGTTTACAAATTGCAACCGATCGATTTTTTTGTTTTTAAAGAAGTTATTAAATTTATAGATTATGAAAAAATGAGAAAAATTCAAAAGATGTAGTACTTGAAAAAAAATCGAAAAGCTGAAAATCAAAGTGATAGTGTTTGATAAATAAAAAAAAATTGAATGTAATAGTAAATTTTTTACCAAATCTCTTTAGAAACTGGATGAGCGTCCAACAACATTTAGAATTCAATTAAATTAAATAAAAGCAAACACAGAATCTGGATTTAAGGAAAATAAATAACCAAATTTTTTATGGATTCCGTTTGGATTAAAAAGTTGAGGATAAAGGTGTTTTTTTATTTAAAAAAATCTTTTATAATTTTATGTGTTTGGATGAGTGCTTAAAAAACACTTAATGAATCTAAATTAAGTTTTTTTTAAATCTCAAATTTATATCTTTTCAACGTACGCTTCTCTATTAATAAAAACTAGAAACACAAAAAATAAAGTCAAGATCCAAAAATCAATTATTTGTCGTGCATTGCAAAACACTTGTCAAAAGCCAAACCACTTCTTTATAAATACGAATCTTCACTAAAGTACTCGATCGGTGTGCTGGTTTATTAAAATGTTATCAATCAAATTAGTAATATTGCTTCCTTTCGAATTCAAAATGAATCCGATGTCCAAAATTTACATGAATGCACGTATTGTTTGATACCAAAAGAGAGATTCTATTGCATAATTTTTTTAATCAAATCGAACCCCAATTCATAAGAATTTCTTATTTGATTCCAAAGAGAACGTACACAAAAACGAATACACGGCGCAACAAGAATAGAAAATATTTGAAGATTAATTTCAACCTTTTGATTTTGAATCAAATGTTTTTTTTTTTCGTAAGTGGCTTGATCGATTTCAAATCATCCATTCTAAGTTCAACTTTTTTTTTTTTGTAAGTGTTATTAATTCATGAGATTTCGAATATAACTACCCGAATATTCTCATCAAATCAAATTGGCCCATCGGAATCAAATCATTCTAAAGAAAAATAATACTAACTAGCATAAATTTCGAGTCCAAGTTACATTCTAATACGACGTACAAGAACTAATTAAGATGCATCATGCAAGTGAAAAGTAAGTCTAGCGAGGGTTAATTTGAGGAACTCAAAACTTGTAACTGTCTCGCCAAAATTGGCAAGAGACAGCCTCACCTTTAAGTGTAGTCCACTCGATTCACCTTTCAAACATGTGGTCCTTGTCAATTTACCACGACGCCAATACATAGAGATTAATTTGTAGATATATATTGCATGATATATATCCTTTTTTCGTAATAATGAATAATCACATGACCTAAATATTTTGTTCCTAAAAAATGAAAATCAACCATGTGAACTTTTGGTTGAGTTTGTATCGTTTTTTCGGATCTCATTTAGAAAAACAAAATACTTGTAAAACGTTTTTATAAAAGTGTTTTTTGATTTTTATAAATTGTTTTAAAAGTTGTTTCAAGAGTAAATATGTGTTTGGACAACTATTCTTTATTAAACATTTTAACATTTCAAAAGTAATGTGTTTTGATGCTCGTCATTTTCTTCAATTCTAAAAATATATCTTAATTGTTTTTTAAAAACTACATTTGAATACACTTTTAAAAAAATACTTTAAAAAATATTTACAAAATTTCTTTTCAAACACATATTTTAAGTTTTTTTTTTCACTTATAAAATACTAAAAAACTTTTTAAATTACTTATTTAAACAGATTCTTGAAGTGTTTCTCTAAGAATGCATCGACTACGGGAGGCATATCAAGAAACATGATAATTGGTATTCACTTGCAAGGAACTTATCAATCATAGCCCAACAATTACAAGATAATTAAAATCTCACAAGATTTAGTTAATAAATAGCTAATTATAGTGTTTGGTAATATTTTCATAATTCATCGGACACAAACCTTTCGTTTAATTTTTTCTTCTTCTTCTCTTCTTCTTCTTTTTTCTTTTTCTATCTATATTTTTTTGAACGGGATGAATATCACTGAGTTAATTAGATCCTACCCGAATAATATACAGATGATAAATCAATAAGCTTGAATATGATAATTATGCATGACATTAATTAATTTTTGGAAGAACTTGAGTCAAACATTGGACAAAACAATTAAGAAATTGTCAATCAATGTGTTAGATCCACACCAAGTAGTGCTTTAAGATATTACTCAAATCATGTATCTGATTATTGTTTATAGCTCAGCACATGGGTAAAATTAGTGTTGTATGAGTCATTAGAACTACAATTAAAATAATACTCTTAAGATAGATTGAATTCTACCACAATCATTGATAATTGATGTCATGGCCAAGAATGTGCTTCCAGGCATATCTCTCACGATTTGTTAGCACATGTTTTCAACGATTGGTCGCAATCAAGGATATGATAGCTAGCTGGAGCTACCAACATGGTATCCAACCACAACAACACATGGAGAAAACCAATTTTAGGGAGGCATAATGTATTATCATAGGCTAGGTAATTGATTATTTATATATGTATAACGTGTTACAATTTTTTTATTTATTATTTCGCTAATCAACCTACATGTGATATGATCGAGTCATATGACGTAGCCTTGATGTAACGGCAAGAAATAATTCTATCAATTCATATTACATACACGCTAGAATATCAAATAAACATCGAAGATTGAAAAAAAAAATTAGAAGAAAATATGCACGATAGTTTGCTGCTCGTAAATTAATTAGTTTATCGAATACTCACTGGATAGTACCGACAGACGATAGCTTGTTCTCATTAGAGTTTGTTTAAACAAGTTTAACCGGATAGTTCGACCATTAGATGGGTGGGGTGGGACGAGATGATTCACCTATTAGATGGGTTAAAAAAACACTAAAACTCAAACTCATGCTCAACCCACGCTAGATATAAATTTTAATTCGTAGCAGATGACTAATCTGGCGGATTTAGGTGTAATTTGATAGGCAAACTCGCAACCCGTCACGAACTCACCATTAAATGGGGCGGCGGATTG
>NW_027331854.1:0-20000 GCF_033568475.1 Henckelia pumila | reverse complement strand
ATTTTACAAAACCTATTTATTAATAGATTATACACTTTCTATTCAACAAAACTAAAGTATAGAAATGACATTTATTGCATGATTATATATAATTATGTATTAAAAATAGTAAGAATAAATTCAACCGTTTAGGTGACTGAAGCGGTACGCTGTCACTGACCACCCCACCACCGCCTACGGCCATTTACAACACCGATTAAGCAGTAATATTTGTTGATAGTTTTGGACGAAATTTCTGCTCGGAACAATTTTCGCCAACTTGGTTGCCGGCGATAGTTTTCTAAATGTCATTTCTATACTTTAGTTGAAGCTATCTCGGCTTTAGCTAGACTTTATAGCAACTAGGTCAATTGTCATTTGTTATGTAAAACTTTGAATTCTCAGAGGCTTCTGGCTATTCTTTCTATTTGCTATCTTTGGTTTACTTTTTGCATGGGCATTTGTCTTAATTCGTGATGAAATTTTCCTACAGGATGATGAAAAGTGCGAGGACACTCCAGCAGTTGATAAATTGACTTGTATTGGTAAGGTTGGGCTGCTTTATAAGCTCTCAGATCTGTAATTTTATCAAAATGCTTCTATGTAAAAGTAAAGTCTTGAAACTTTATATCAATTTGGCTTTTGTCGTGTTGTCCGCTTAAATAATGCCTTTTCCTTTTGGTGGTATTCCACCTCTTTTTGAGACCTAACGGGGGCTTTCCAATCCAGACAGTATAAAGTGCTTCCACAATGGAAGTGTAAAACTTATAAAAAACGATCATCGCTGGCAGGCACTAAAGATGCTAACTTTCGAACGAAGATAATATCCTTTGGTGGCTAACTTGTTACCACTTTCTTTGAAGCCCCACATTTCTGATACTGGTCTGTTCTTGATGATGTATTTGAACATTAACTGCCTTTTGTAGATAAGGATAGCATATCGCCTGCAACTTCCTCATCAACGTTGGATTCAAAATCCTCATTTGCAAATTGTTTTATGGGGAAATTGGATGATAAGGTATCAGTTTTTTGTTGTGCTGTTTACATGATTCTCCTGAATGATTTTGTTTAGAGTTCATGGTGCTTTATCTACTTATGACAAGACAGAGTAGCATTGGGGAAACGGAGTCCTTTAAAGAAGACATAACCGTTTTAAAACACTGTGATAACAAGAACGCCAGTGAAAACGGACAATCCCAGTTCCGGAATGCTCAGAGGATAAGTGTTCCTTCAAGACAAACACCTTTTAAATCTCCACGCTTTCTGTCAGTAAATATCGATAAACCAACCCAATCAAATGATAAGCAACTGGGAAGGCACTCTTCTACGCGTTCGCCTCATAATTCTGACAGAAGTATTTCCGGCACTTTTGTGAAAAAGTAAGTCTATTTTGTTATTCTCTTTGTTTTCTTTCATTTCGCCTTAAAGATTTTTACTGTCTTCTGATCTTATTGATGACCATTTGTAACTGTTCTCTTCAGTTAGAAAATAAGAACGAGGATGAAGAAATGTGATTTCATTCCTTGAATGTTGATGATGAATAGTATCAACTTAAATACCCTATTACAACGCATGATCTTGAGACATTTGGAGAAGATCTAGTGATTCAGTTACAACAAATCTAACAACTTTAAATAAAACAAATAAAATGATAATTATTTAGAAGAGTCTAGTAATTGGGCTGCACAACTATTTGGGCTTTGCTCCATGGGTTAACAGATTGGGCTTGAGGTCTTTAACTTCTTCCTATTAAGCAACATATCTATTTGGCATTGTGGATGTGTTTGACCTCGTCCTTCATTATTCTTAGGGAATGTGCTCGTTGCTTTCGCCCTTCAAATGTGTCCAAGCGCAACAATGTAAGCTATTGAGTTTAATTACAATGTTTTCTTATGTCATGCACTCATGCTGCAAGTGCTGTCCTATGATGCTCCATTTCCCTTCATGATTCCGGGAAATCTTGAGGCTATAAGATGCATTATTGTAGTATCATTCTTGTGTTGTGTCAATAAATTCAAAATCACATGCATTAAGTATGAAATTGAAAAGGTTTCTGGATAATTAGAAGTTTGTCCTGCGCTGCTGAATTCTACCTGTGATGGAAGAAGTTTACACATCCATGTTGTCTGGGAAGGGAAAATTGCCAATCTTTCTTTTAGTTTTTCTAAAATCCGATCTATTTAGTTTATCAGCAGCGTATTTCTACGTGCAGTTATATAATTTGTCTTCTCTCATCTCTTTAAGCTCTGCAACTGATCTACTAACCTTAACAATGCGAGTCCATTGGTCAAATCTGCACAATTCTCTGGCTTGCCTTCTAAAGTTATATACGTCCTCCAAATTCTTTGAGACTACATTAAATTTATTTAACATTTCTTGAATTTTGAGTCTACCCTCTGCTTGTTTACTGCTAAAACGCGTGTGTGTGTTCTTGTTTAGAAAGTAAGTGCATCTTTTGGACCCATCTACAATTTGATATGCAATGATTGGACATTAATTTTACAGCAAAAAACTGTTGTCCTAGTGGATGAGGAAGAACTTGAGACTGCTGTGGCAGACCAAGTGGATCAAAAGTAATCTTCTAGCCTCTTAATTTGCACCTTTTTTTATGTCAAGCTGCATCAATACCCTATCTTTGCATGTTTAAAATCAGTATGTATTTAATTTCTGTTTTTTTTTTTTTTTATTTCAGCATCAGAGACACCAAGATTTACTATCCTTCAAGGTAATTGTATATGCTGCAGCTTCATATCACAGACATACAGGGATTGCTGCCTTGAAATGACTTTAAATTATTTATTTATATATGTATGTATTCTAAATTAATTTTTCTGAAAATAGGGATGATCCTGAAGCAATTGAAATTTGCTATTCAGACATGCAATGCTTGACTCCTGAATCTTATTTGTCATCAACCATCATGAACTTTTACATCCAGTAAGTCAATACAAGATTGAGATTCCCCACATGAGTAAGTGAATTTCTGTATCATCTTTTGATGAAGGGTGATCGAGAACTTCTGTGCCCTTATTTCATCATGGAGTAGCCTTCGTGCTGGCACTGTTTGAGATTATCTACTCACTGGTCTCCTTTGGGTTAGGTATCTGCAGAAGCCAACATCTTCAAAAGCCACAGAAAGATGTGATTTTCATTTTTTTAATACTTACTTCTATGAGAAGTTGAAACGGGATGTCCTGTCTAAGGTATTGATTTATTTTTCTTCTTAAACTGTTACATACAAGACCTTCTCAAAGATTGGTTAAATTTGAGTTTTACAATTTCCACAGGAAGTTCAATCAATGTTTTGATGTATACGACATGAGGAAAACTGGCATTATTTGCATAACATCAAACTTGCGGATGTTTTCCCTTTTCTATGCCCATTACTCAGGACAGACTACAGAGGGAAATCTTTTAGATTCACTTGATTGCAATCGTAATCGAGAAGTGCAAATATTTATTTTTTAGAATTTATTCAGAGAATATATCAATTTTTACATAACAAGAACTCTGTGGCTCGCTGTATGTGAGGAACTATTGTTCTTTATTTATTTTTGTTCCTGAGGACTCTCATGCTACTGAAAATATGAAATTATTGGCATACTTTATTGATATTAGAAGGTTATTTGTGATATAAGTACTCGGTGCTGTATTGTTCAAAACTTCACATTTATTGCTATATTTTCCCATGAGTTGTTTCATTTAGATTGAATGTTTATATTTATGCAGGCTGACAAGGAAACTTCATTTGTAAAGTTCAGACGGTGGTGGAAAGGTGTAAATATATTTGAAAAAGCATACATATTTCTACCTATTCATGAATCGTAAGTAGCGTATGATTGATTGTAAACTTTTTAGGGCTAGAAATTTTAGCATCTCTTCAGAATTAGCATTTCTTTTTGTCTATGAACATTGAGATATTTGTGAAATTTGAAATTTTTTGTTCCCTTGATGCCTTTTTAAATTTCTATATCTATCTAAACAAAGAAAAACATTTTTTATTGACAATGGATGCCAAATCCTTTGAATTTGAAACAGTTTTCTCATTCTGATGGTGAAGTTCAGTTTAATGATCTAGAATCTGAAATTCCAGTTCATCAAAACATGAATTTGCTATTTTCAATTTTTTTGCTTCTAATACACCCCGTCGTATATGAAGGGTCTTCTTTTTTGAAGCTTGCAAAATGAAAAAATAGGTGTGGTGAGATTTCAATGTAGGAATCCATCTTGGTCCAACTCTGGTATGATATTGAATGACTACTGCATCTTAGAGCTCTAGCTATTAGAGATGTGAGATATTTAATATTTCTTGCCCTGAATGATGAAGAGCCGTTTTATTGAAATCGAAATCAGTTATGTTGCCATTATTTATTTGGAGAACTTGTATTACTACTCTTATGAATGCTGGAAGCAAGCATCTGTATTCTGGTGGGTGCGTGTTATGATTTCTTATTGCTTTTGATTCTGTTGAATTTTTTTTTTTTAATGTACTGTGAGTGCATGCAAGCTATTGTCTGCTAAAATTACTGCTTTCTTTTCTGCACTCAATTTAAATATTCTTGTAGCTATCTCACTCTGCTGAATTTGCTTCATCTTTCTTTTGCAGTCTTCATTGGAGCTTGGTTATTATTTGCATACCAGATAAAGAAGATGAATCAGGACCAATCATGCTTCATTTGGATTCTTTAGGAATGCATTCCAGCAGTATCATTTTTGACGATGTGAGGAGGTAAGTGGAACTTAATCATGTGGGATCAACTAACTATCAGTATTTACTAGCCAAATGCTCTCACATGTTTTGTAGCCATTAGCTGCTAACCAATGCTATTGGATGTCACCATATGATATCAGCAATATAACAGTACATTAAGGAGAGCGACATAATTTATCTCTGGTGAATGATAACTTTCTATCGTAGGGTGCAGTATGAAATTTGTATTATCATGAATTTACCGGTTTCCTTTTAATGCTTAGCCGACAGAGATAAATGGATGAACGTGGTTTTCTTTTGATGTCGGTTTGGGCGTTTGGCAGCATTCACAAGATCTCACTGGGTCTAGTGATGATATTACGTACTGTTGCAGAGGGATTGCATTTGGATGTTTTTATGAGCCACAGCTGTTAGATATTTTTAATTTCTTAGCAACGCCTCTCCACTAATTTTGACTTTTTGGTGATATGGTCACTTCAATTTATTGAAATGGCACATCAAATGTGATAGTGCTCTTTCATTTACTGTCACTTTTTTGTACTTGACAATGCTTGGAACATGTGCCTTCTAATCTAATCTTTTGTAGAACTTGAGTCAAACGTTAAACAAAAAAGTGTAATCAACTTATATCTCATTCTTTTTACCAAACGATGCCTAAGGGACCAAACAGTGCCTTATTGTATGAGAGGATATTTTTCATTATCAAGCCAAGCCTGCTTAAGCATCAGGCACATGTAATTACGGTTTACCGGATATTTAGCTATCACCATAACCCACTATCTGTGATGATGTGCCACTTAACTGTGAATTTGCTATCATGGATTGTCACGATGTTCTTGTTGTTTAGAGGCTAGTTAACACTGGTTTATGTGTGTAGCCTATCGTTTTACTTGGCCAACGTTGCAGATCTGCTGTCCTTTTTTCAACAAAAATATTGTTCTATTCTACCCGTGATCTTGCTACTGACTTGTGCATATGTACATTTGTCCACAGCTTCCTGATTGGAGAGTGGAAATTTTTGAGTCAAGAAAGAGATCCGCCTGAAATTCCCATTGCAGATAAAATCTGGAAAAAGTTATCTCAAAAAATCGGTGAGAAAGTAATTGAGGTAAAATTTTCAGTCTGAAACATATCTTCGTCGGCATTTAGTCTTTTATTTCTTGCAAAAATTCAGTGGAGGAAAGCAGCATCGTTTGTCTTCCTTGACAAGCCTTAAACTGGAACATGTCTCAAGTATTCTTCTGCTTGATTATTTCATCAACAGAACAAGTGATGGGAAAAGGGTGGCTTTCCTAACGCTGCTTAAACATATGTTGCCACCTCTTAGCCATATCTTTCGGCATCTTTACTTGACTCTATTATTCGAATATTCAAAGAAATTAGTCTCTTATTCTCTCTCCTTAATTTTCTCAATGCAAGGTACCTCAACAAAGAAATGAATATGACTGCGGCGTATTTGTTCTTTTCTTTATTGAACGATTCCTAGACAAGGCCCGTGACAGGCTGAAGGCAGAGGACTTGACAATGGTACTTCTGTCACTCTACTACTCTTCACACACTGAATAAATTTTCTACCAATTTTTCTGCGCTCACTGTTTTTTCTCTGATATTGTTATTTCATTCAGTTTGGCAGGCAGTGGTTCAGACCACAGGAAGCCTCCAGTTTGAGGAAAAAAATAATGGATCTACTCAAACAAGAGTTCAAGCGCGCATATGAAGAAGGCAAATGTATATCAGACCGCTAGCCTCTGCTGTAAATGGCACAGCAATCGAAAAATTGCGGGGCAACTAGCTTGGACATAACTTCTGACTGATAAATATCAAGACTGGAGTTGGCTATTGCTTTTTGTAGGGCTTCAAAGCATCCACAAATTATGTAACTATGGTTGGGCATGGTAGTGATGAGTCGGTTAAAAGATTTTGAAAGGTGCGTATATGTATAGGATGGAAGTTAACAAATTCATGGGAAGTACTAACATAAGATACCCGGTAGAGTCGTCTCGTTGATGATGGTATTCGTAGAGAGATGCCTGTTCGTGTACATTTTAGGGAGTCATTGAACATATATAGCAGTTATTGGAATTAGGACAAAATATGTACTGAAGGTTTCTGATGTTGCTATTCTGTACGCACATGTTTTGTTTGTTGGAATTACATACTTTTTGGCATAATAATGCATCCATTTTTCTTGCTTCTTCATAGTCTCCCGATTGGCGCGCACTCGGAGGCTATCTCCAGTGCTTGATATATACTTGGTTTCCTACTAAGAGGGACTACCTATGCTTCTAAACAACGGTTGATTCGTGAGGGTTTGTATTTAGAGCTTAAGGCGGTTCGATTTTTTATAAAAAAAGATATTTATCGGGTTTTTTTCAAAAAAACTGGTTGAATAAACTTTTACATATTTAGTTGAAAAATGTATGCGCATTAATTAGTATGGATGAAAAAATATTAATAAAAATATTGAATATATTTATGTATATTGACTAATTTTAATTTTTAGATATAAGAAAATATTTATATATATTTATAATTAATAATTAAAATATTTTTTTAAAAAAAATTCATCTAAATGACCGCTTATGTATCTAGTTGAATGGTCGTCCGTCTACCGTTTTTTAGAAACTTGTTCACGAGGCATTTCATATTTGCCCCTTGTCGAGGGATGAAAAAAATATCAGATTATGCTTTCAATCCATGTTTTCAAAACTGGACCGGACCGGACCGGACCGGCCGGTTCAACCGGTTCGACCGGGAACCGGTCACTGGTTCGATCCGGATTGCTCCTAAAAACCGTTTTTACGGTTAGAACCGGTCAAAACCGGTCAAGAACCGGTCGAAAAACCGGCCCAGAACCGGTCAAGAACCGGTTCAACCGGTTTTCCGATAATATATATATACAACATTATTTGGAATTTGTACTTCATGAAAAATATTATTTTAGTGATATTAGATTTTTTTAATTAATTAATTAATTTTTAAAAAATATATAACTAAAATTAATATTTTGAATATATTTATATGGTTATTTAGTTTTCAAACTATGATAAATCTATATATTTTTCTATTTATATACATCTTTTAAGATTTAAAAATTTAAAATATATTATTAATTATATTATATTATATAAACGTTTTCCGGTCCGACCGTCCAGTTAAAACGGTCCGACCGATTGGACTGTTTTTTTAAGGTAAACCGGTTCGATCACCGGTTCGGTTATGAAAACATTGTTTTCAATACTTCGTTAAATACACACTAGCTCACATTTGGATCCTTCTTATAAATAATCTTCTATTAATTTTCTTTAGTATGATATTAGATGGGTCTATTGGTACTCATAAACAAAATATGTGAAGCAAGATATCAGCTCAAATTTCACTAGCAAAAATACGGCAACTGTTTGAGAAATTCCACAATATAATTGGAATATAATCTGTTCATTAGAACCTTTATCTGATTTCATTTATGAAGATAAATAAATCGAAATCATATTTCAAACTCTCTTTCAAATGATTGATTATTTCTCAGAGAAACGAATTCATGGAATAATATTAATTTGTTTTCAGCAATTAGAATGCATGCTTTCTGCATCCTAGGGATCAAGTAGAAGCTGATTAATAAACAAAAAACATAATTCCATCATTTAAAAGGCATCATCATACAAACTGTATTTACAGCATAAAACCCAAAGGAAAATTAGCGTCGTGGAATTAGAGTGACAGAATGCAAACATTTGTGATAGCATTCTTACAATCAAAATCAACATATACAAACATCACTATACGCACGTTCAAGATAATAGTTTTAGCAAACAACAAAGCTAAGCACGGGCGGAGCTAATTATTATACCTTAAAATCTTCTTTCTTTTCTTTTTCTCAGGAGTTTCATGGACTTGAGCCTTCATGCCATAAGTCTTCACCTGGAAATTTTCGAAGGCCTCAGATACTGCCTCCACCTGCGAGATATCTCGGGGGAAAAAGAATAAGGTTAAGGAAAAATGCAAAATTGTTATGGTTCTCAGTTGAGGATGTGGTTCATTACCAGGTCAGGTTTCTTTGAGTAAACTCTCACGATCATATCTTGATAAAATGTTGGCAGCAAATGGCTGATACGATCATCTTTAACAGCAAATTTCTCATTGCTCTCAAAATCCTGACAAGGCCAGAAGACAACATTATGCATGCAGCATATACATATTTAAACTAATGCGAGATCAAATTTGAGCAGTTCATTTTAGCAGAGCCTGGGACGTTGGGTTCTCAGTAAGAAGATCGCTGTCCGCTGGGAACTTTGACTCCTTTCTATTCGAAATATGCCTTTCTAGGAGCATTACGCAATTTAGACAAAAATGGAATTGTGATGTTGGGATCTTGAGATCTTCTATTATTTTGCAAGTGAGCTTCAAGAGAAATTTTCAGTCGAATATTAAAATTTGTAAGTGAATAAAACAAGTTTTTCACATGTTGGCTGACCACTGCTGCTGGCCCCCTAGCACAATTCACCACTGGCTGCGGTGGCAAAGGAGAAGCTTGCAACCAAATCAGCATAATTATGAGATAAATGTTTCTCTAATGAAAACTACTACTGTTGGTTTATTATTTCTTTTGATCAGAATCACTTGCT
The DNA here is from genome assembly GCF_033568475.1 of Henckelia pumila. NCBI lineage: Eukaryota > Viridiplantae > Streptophyta > Magnoliopsida > Lamiales > Gesneriaceae > Henckelia > Henckelia pumila. The sequence continues at coordinate 10,685 of NW_027331854.1, read as the reverse complement.
AGATACCAAAGAGAAAGACCTCGTGATGATGCAAGCATAAAATTTTCCAAATAATTTAATGAACAGTAACAAATTACAACACCAATATTTTGAAGGCTAGTAAATATAGTAGTATGGTACCTTGAAAAAGCTGATGCTGGTGAAGGGAGCACATGAACACAGGAAAGGGAAAAGTTATTTAGACGATCGCGTGAGTTCACCATCTGAGAGAGTCCAGAATAATCTTTTGCAATATCTGATTATAGTACCTTTCAAGTGGATTATTTCTTCCTCGCGTCAGATCTATTTTTACATTGCTCACCACAACATCTTCCTCGTCTATGGTTGGTCTGCTGGAATTCTACATCAAAAGCTAATCGATCAAGAACACTACTGATCCTCCAGATTGAACGTTAATTGAACTACCGTCAGACCTGTGAACAAACTATATCTTTAGGAGTGATATTTTTGAAGTAATCCAGTTTTTCCTTTGGAACGGCGAATTCGTTACAAAACTGCAAAAACATTTTGAGGATAAGTACAGCATCACATGACATAAACCACACAGACAAGTTGATGCAGTGATAAATAAATAATAAATATATATATATATACACACACACATACATACATATTTAATTTAATTTAAGACTTTAAAGATGCAAAAAGCATCATGGAAGAGTACTGTTTCGTTAGGGGTGTCCAGAACTTTTGACAATGATGGCGTGTAATTCTGTTTTTTTTTTTTTAATATAAAATTTTAATGACCTTTCACCCCTGGTTTCTTCCTTAGGTACCTGATAAAGATCCCTTCTCCTGATGCGGAGGACCAGATCTCTAGATTCTTTGAGATCTTGCGAGGAAGAAGTTTCAATTGTCTTGAATATTGAGTCATCTAACTGCAGTTCACAATGAAATGAACAACATAAGCAATCAAACATTTAAGAAAACTATATCACTAAATTAATCAAAAATATCCCGTGGGACCTTCCAGTACACAGCTGGTTCGTCAATGTAGGATGAAATACGTAGAATATCATTGGCTTTTGTCAGTGCATCAACAAACATGAGTTCAATTGCCTGAAAAAGACCCATTATGAAATTTGTTTATGCCTGATCAAATTTATAAATTTAAAGTAGCATCTCTTGGAAAAAATTAATGATAAAAGTAACCAGCCACCTTTACTTTCGCATGTGTATAGACTGTGCGATGCAAATCTGCCCGAGCAGCAAATAGTTTGTGGATGGTAAGATCTGAATGAATGCTCAAACATAAGAGAGTCACATGTGCCACTACCATTAAAACGCTACAATTAAAATAAATACTGACACTCCTTAGCACGATAGCATATCTCGTCATCAATCACTCGCATGGTTTCTAACACCCTGCAATTATTGGTAGCAAAGTTAAGGCACCATTTTGATTTGAACATGTTAATTTCAGGAAAATAGTAGAGCCAACTGCAATAGGAAGTGTTGCATGGCTTTGGTTTATTTGAAATTAATAAATAAATTGGCGTAGTATGAATTTAATGAGCTTTCCAAAAAGTCAAGCATGTACCTCTGAAACTGAAAACTGCAGCCAAGACCACAGGCCCTGGAATCTCGGACAATGTAATCAAACCTGAAGATATGTGGTAATTAGTCCAAGAAACTGCTAAACTACACGACGTTTTCATTGTTATGCTTCTTTAATCATTATGATGACTGATCTAAATGCAGATGGAGACATACTTGTCAACATCAATGCCGTTGCGTCCATTAGCGACAATGTCGTACAAGAATAGCTTTTCCTTGAAGCTCTATGTAATAACAAATTTGAAATTGGAATAAAAATCAAGAGCAGGGTTATGTAAATTCGTACAGAGGCACCAGTAAACCATTCCATAGTATGACTTACTTTTGATGTACGATTCTCGGAGGCAATAATCATTTCCTGAGAACAAGAGAGAGAATCAACAAATTAGCAGAATATATCATGGTTCCTATGAACTTTAAATTTTAGTTAGTAATGATTCAATCTTTAAGAATGAACCTACTGAACATGTCGAGCATTAAGGTTATAAAAACTCACAATTAGAAATCACACCTTCACTTTCTTAAGACTTTCTGATTCAATATCAATGTTATGTTCATCAACAACATAGTCTATCATCTTGAGAGACATCTCTTCATGAGACCTGAAAAGGTTATTCAAAATTTAGCTTGATAAGTATTGCAGCGGATTCTCAAAATAAATATATATATATATATTTCAGCGGAACATAGATCAAGTGTCTCAGTACCAACGTGATGTATATATGCTGGTTGAGAAAAGCTCTATGCAAACTGAATTCTGGTTCTTAATTGTAAACAAACCATAATTCACATTAAACCGGCTGATATGTTTAGGGTGTCTGAGAATTCGAATAGAAAAACAAAAATGACACTAACCAATTTAAGATGCCGAAACTCATACATTTTCCTCCTATGCAGAAAAGGAATGCAAAAGGGTGACTTATTGATGACTTGTTAAATCAAATGGTCTACCAATATTTCAGGTATGTGAATATTTCTGAAAGTTACTTTTAGATAATTTTACATTTTTATCAAGTAAATCTATTTAAACAGAGAGAAATCTTCAGATATCATACGCAACATCTTGTTTCCAAACATTATGAGATGGTGATTATTAACACCAGGTTTCGTTAGAAGTTAGAACTATGGAGTTAAAAAAATTAAAACAAAAGCAAACATATTTATTTAGTGTTTTAGCTACAAGCCTACAATAAAGCCCTGTTTCCTTTATGGCTTACGCACATATTGCATTCTAGTGGCATAAAGTTAAGGAAATAATGCCCTACATCCTTCATTTATATACCAATATCAATTGCAGATGACAAATGCATATGCATAAAATAAACAAATATGCAAAGAGAAGGTACTTCGTGCACGTTGTTACAGAGACAATAGAATTTATAATTATGACAATGTAATAACCATGTAAGGCCACTGAGAACCCTTGGTAGAAACTCGCGCTCAAACGTGTGGCTGAATGGCCCATGACCCACATCGTGCAGTAAACCTGTATGTATGCATAATTAATGAGGGAATAAATTATTAGAGTCATCACTGGAACAAGGTGAATGCCAATCGGTGAATTAGATTTACCGGCAAGTTTTACGGTTTGTATGTCAAAACGATCAATACCAAGCTCCAAGCCCTACAAAGATTACAAGCATAAAGCCTCATTCTCAGTTATATGTTCACAACCACAGTGATCTGACCATGAGACATTACTTGATAGGTTTTCAATCTGCTGATTGCTTCACTAGCCAGCCAATAAACCCCAAGGCAGTGCTCAAACCTAGAATGCACAGCTCCTGGATATACCATGTATGCTAAACCTGGAAAAAAATGCTTAAGTTGATTAAGGATCTCAGGTCTACTTATATATTTGCGATATATGAACCGAACAGATGTCAAGATGAGTAGGCAAAAGTTACCACCTTGGAGACGCATCATTTCAAAAGGCAATCTCATACATAACAAAAGAAACCAACAGAATTGCTGCAGTTCATGAGTTATCATAGATAGAGAAAACTTCCATTTAGAGGCATTTATGAAGTTGTTTATGAAGCAATTGACGATCTCAATAATTCACGGTAACACATTCGATGGACCAATTGAGGATTATGCCACAGCCAAGATGTTTTCAATATTTCTGCCATTCATACATTACCAGCCCATTTTGAAAGAAAACTATAATCTACTATAGTAAAGTCAAAAACTTAATCTGTTTGTTGATATGAGACTAGAATCACAACTCTCTAAACATATAATGAAGACTAAGATAAACTAGTTTTCAAAAATGAACCGAAGCATGAAAGTTGGTTTAAAAGTCTGTGAATTCCAACCCAAGTTTGCACATTCCATGATTTTATCCTCTGAACTCATTCTTTTAATTAATTTTAATTTAATAATTTTAATTTTAATTAATTTTAATTTTAATTTAATTTTAATTTAGTTTAATTTAATTTAATTATAATATATATAATTATATAAAATGTCCTGCAACCTAATAATTTCATAACACTAAATTCCAAGTTCATAAAGTATGAAATTCCAAACTCACCTAGCTGCTTCAGATCACGAAGCCTGCATCGGATTATGGAACACGACAGAAAATAACTTTAGATGCATCAAGAAAAATAACAATGAAAGCAGCATATTCAACTTAATGGAAAATAACAATCCAACGACAGAGCATGGTGACTTGCCTCTGAAACTGTTCCGTGTCAATAAACTTCAAAGAGAGCTGAATCCAATGCAAAGAATAACGAGAGAAATAAATGACAGCAAGAAATAGATGAACATAGTTATTAAATCCTAATATTGCTACACGATTAAATTTTCTATTGATGACAAGATAAATTAAAAAATATGAATCGATGCAATTTAATACACGCTCACCCTGTTTTCATATATAACCTTCCAATTTTTTTTTATCACTGGATAATTTCTCAAACCTCCTCAGACTAGACTACATCAGGAGGTTGATGACAACTCCGAATATCAAATCAAACTCAAAAATCACAAAAAGTAACCGATTCAAGAGTTTTTTCTTGAAAACTCCAGTCATTCAATCAATCAAACACTTACACACGTAACTGAATTTCAAAACCGATAGGAACTTCAATATCGTTATCATTCGAACGATAGCATTACAAATCAATTACGCTAACTACGCCAATACAAATAGCATCGAACGAAGTTAACTTCACCGATTCAAAGCAAAACGTACAAATTTCAATTCCAAATTCCACTCCTCAAAGATATAAAGACATGTAACTGAAAAAACAGAGATGAATTAGAAAAGTACAGGATCGAGATAGATGTTGCCATGGACGTTATCGTGGATGTGCTTCGAGAACCTTCGATCGTCGGCCGATGATATCCCGAAGAAGCTGCTCCCGAATCCGTCGCCGCAGTAGGTAGAGCCCATGCTGTCTCTGTTCTTCCTGGAAAGCGAAACCAAACTCAACGAGCAGAGATATGTCTAATCCTAAGTTTAGAAGACTTTTAGAGAGAGGAAGTTTGAAGTTCAGAGAGAGACAAATGACAGTTACCTGTGAGAGCTTCGGATTATTTATACTTTGGAATCCGGAGAGCCGGTGAACTGCCAAAATGACAAAATCAAGTGTTGCCGCCAAAAGTTGTCGTTTTGTGTACTCGCCACTGTTAGACTGAAGAGACACGCACGAGTTGATGTATTAATTTTTTTTTCTTATTTTTTCCCACGTACGCACCGGATAAACTTTTAGATTAACTTTTATTTAATGGACCAAACACGGAGAAACTTTTATTTAACCTAATCAACTAGTAACCTCATTCCTCCGTATTAATGTATAATTTATCTTATCTAATCCTACGTTTTTTTTGCTATATTATTTATCCTTCTATTAATTATTTATTTTACATCAATCAAATCATTAATTATTTATTTTACATCAATCAAATCATCGAATTTAAATTACTATATTACCCCTTATAATATTATTTATATTTTATTTATTATTAAAATGACAAAATGGTAATTTTGTATTTTTATATAAATTTCAACCAATCAAATCAAATAAACTATAATCTATCAATCAAATCAGTAATGACTACTATCAACGGGATAAACTTTTGGAGTCCGTTTGGTTTGAGATTTTTTTTATGGAGATAAAAAAACACTTTTTTTATATAAAAAAATAACAACTTTCTTAAAATTGTCGTGTTTTGTTAGAAAAGTTATTTTAGAAAATAACTTAAAATTAAAAATATGTTTTTTTTAAAAGCTAGAATTTCTAGATTTTTTGGGTTTTTACTTCTAAATAATTAAAAATTACAGGAAAAATTGTTTTCATGGTCATGTATGTTTATCATTTTGCGATTTGATCCTTCATATTTTCAGATTTCGGTTTTAGTCCGTTATTTTTTTTTTTGCAATTTTAGTCATTTTTCCGATGTGGCACCAATGCAGTGCTGATGTGAAGCTGACGTGTATAGTGTCACGTAATCATTTTCGAAGAAAAATAACTGAAATTGCAAAAAATCGGAACATGCAAGACTAAAACTGAAATATGAAAACATAGAGACTCGAAATCGTAAAGTGACAAACATACAAGACCTAAATTGCAGTTTTCCCAAAATTTAAATAAAAACATTTTTTAAACATTTATCAAAACGCCAAAATTGTTTCTGTTTTTTTAAAATAAATAAAAACACTTTAAAAAGTCGAGCTTATTTAAATCTTTTATTATTAATTAAGTTTAAGCACCTTATAGAAACTGTTGGTGTCTTGGTCTCTTTTTCAAATGCTCAAAAATATTCTTTAAACTCACATTCTTTTTCAACTACTTTCTCTCATCAAAATTCCTACAACAATTTTGATTATCTCAAAATCCACTATGTTTATTTTTATGTCATTTCAACTCTTCCACCTCCCACATCTTCTACTTTTGAGAAATAAAACATGAAGTTTGTTTGTTACATACGCAATGTGTGTGCTCCTACTGCTAATACTTTTTTAAGCTTACTGCTTCTGTATCAAAACTGAACTTTAGATTAACCTTACCTAATAGACTAATATCGTACGAATCACCAAATCTTATATGAAAAACTCATCTGAACACATTGATAAAAAGAATAGAATATAATATCATCGGATGTATTCTAATGTTTTCATGCACCTCAGGTCCTCAGTTAGATAAGTCGAATTTTTTTTCCTAATATCATGTGTTATCGTTACATTTAGTACAAAAAAATGTGGTAGTGATCATCAATTGTTTCATCGAAAATTTAAAATTTAATCTATAATGTTATTAAAATATGAATTCCATCACTACAAAACTTAAGCAATCCCATTTGCACAACTATTTATAAAGAAGTACAAATGTAACCTCTTCCGATTAATGGGAGTAAAATGCGGATAAAAACTGATGGCATTCTATCCACCTTTGAAACATAATCATGTGTGATTCTTGTACAAACCGTCGAAAAAAACGACGCACGAAAAAAGGGTGTGTTCAAGCTACAGCCTCGAGCGCAGCTTGAAATTTCGCTGGAACTTTAAGCAAGGGGGCCTGGATTTCACCGGGCTTGCCAAGCTGGCCGCAGGCAGCCATCCGGTCATCGCCTCTGCTCATTCTTAGAAAAACAACACACCCCGCTGAAGCAAGCACGTTTCGAAACTCTATCATCTTCTCGTCTTTCGTTGGCTTAAACTGTGATCCGCAATGAGGATTGAAAGATAGGAGATTGATCTTGCACGGAATACCTTGGACAAGTTCGATTAATCTCTTTGCATCATCAATACTGTGTAAAGAAACGGTAAAAGTTTATCAAAACATGGAGTCTTGAAATAACAAATGATGAATGGCATTCAAAGAATGTGAGACCTATCATTTACTCCAGAAAGCATCACATATTCGAACAAGACAGTGTAGTTGTGTTTATAACGAAGTTCTTCTCGGAGGGTGCCCAGAAGCAAGCTGAGGTTATACTTCCGGTTTATCGGCATCACCCAATTTCTAACCTGGTTAGTTGCTGGTATTTTGTTAAGAATCGTCGACTAGTAAATTCACATTGAATGAGAATGAGATTGAGAGAACGCACCTCATCTGTTGTAGCATTTAAGCTGACAGCTAATGCGCAGTTTGATTCTTTCAGTACACGTCTTATTTGTGGAACTAACCCGCTGGTTGAAATGGTAACCTTGCGAGGACTGAATTGAAGGCCTTGCTCGTCGACCAAAATGTTTGCAGCTTTTATAACATTATCGATGTTGTGAAGTGGTTCGCCCATTCCCTAAGTCAAGATAAATTTGACTAATGATTTTGTGAAATATAATACCGATGGTTTAAATAGATATCTGCCAAGATTAATGTGACCTTGACGAAAAAATTAATATGGGATGGAAAATGACAAAGGCATTCAAGTATTAACTACTATGTCGTGGAGTCTCTCGAATTTATAAGTCACTCCACGTCCTGTGTAACCGACGTGGAACACGCGACATTGCTTACCTCTTGAAGCGAATAGCAGCCTATTTTGTTCAGCTTGCACTTAATAATATTCAGCATATGTACTTTATTCCATTTTATAATGTGAAAACAGGCCACATTCAATTAAACTAATGGTCCTCTCCCAAGTTGCTACTTCCATTGTGCCAATTCTCAACAATAACACCAAGATAGGCAATAAGAACAGAAGGGAAGTCCAAATTCAGTACCTAAATGTATTAGGCTAACACTCTCAAACTTATGAATCGCTCCCGGTTTCTTATAGAGCCAATACAAAACATGCAATTTTACCAACTTCTTGATCCATGGGGTCAATAGATATGAAAAATCAGAAACTGACTCCAATTATAAACTTACCATAAATACAACATTTCTAATGGTGCCAACTTCCTGTGAAAGCAAGCGCCGTGCGAAAACAGCCTGCTCCACTATCTCAGCTGCTGACAAATTTCTTTTCAATCCCATTCTGCAGTACAAATCAATGCAAGTACCTTGGTTACGGTATTTACTAAAAGAAAGCAAGCCACTTCCCCAAAAGCAGGGCTTATACGGAAACGAGACCAAAGCAGAGGTTCCCAGTACTTAAAGAAACAAGGGTGGACTAAAATAGAAAAATGAATTGAAAATGGTTATATTTGATGGTCTTACCTTCCAGTGTAGCAAAACTGGCAATTCATGGCGCAGCCCACTTGACTGGAAACACACACTGTATTTCTGCCCCCACGGCAAGGGATCACAACGGTTTCTATCACCAGTCCATCTTCCAATGTAAATAAAATCTGTAACCTCCTGTGAGTTCCAAATAAATGTGACAGTTCTCGAAATGTTTTCACATATATGACTGTATTCCTACAAGCAAGAAGCTATACAAAAATTCAGAGGCATCCGAACAGCCTAAAAGATTGCTTTACCTTCTTGGTTCCATCCGATGCTGTAAGCATATCCTTAAAATCCAATGTCTTGAAATCAGCATGTTTGCTCAACATCCTCTTGAAATCCTTGTTCAAACCTAGCAGCGGAAAGCGAAATTTCAGTGTCAAAAGTGGCACAAGATGGGGCGTTGAGCGTTCGTTACTAAAAATATGTTCTGCCATTCCTGATGGAAAGATTCTTAACCTTAGTTTGGTTTGAGAAAACAGATGCGTGATAAAACATCACATCATGCATCACATTGATGGATATAGCCAAATAGGAAAACCTAATGAAAGACTCCGAGTGGGAAAATACTGAAAACTTGTGATTTCCCACCAAATTTGGAGTAATGTTCACTCTTCCAAAAAAATAATAAAAAAATACATGCCACCTAATCATTTCACTGATAAAAAATTTCTTTCACGAGGTTTGCTAATATGGTCCCTCATTTCCATCTGCTCAAACTATGAAGCAAAACTACAAGAGGTGGTGTCGCAACTAATATTCCGGCACAGACGTGCGTCACTAGTAATCGAGTCTAGAAAGAGAGAGAGAACAACCTTCTAATTCTTCATAGTTATGAACCCAAATATTATTTCCATAAAGGCGTTTCCATAGCATCATGGCCTGAGCAGGTCTATAGCCATGAGACTGAACCCATTTCTGTTGCATCAGACAACAAAATATCAGCAGCAATAACAGTGCCAAATTTTATATGACCTATGATAAAAACTGATTTCTGGAAAAAAAAAACTGAGAGATGAAGTTGAGTTATTGTAGTTCTATGTTTGCAAATTACCTTAATAATAATTAGACTAGTATTCCTCTTTGTCACTTATGTAAGTATATATCCAATCCAATAAAATAAATATGAAGGAAAAAGGAAACTCGTATGATCGAATAAACTTACACTGAGATAAGTTCATTAACATTTAACAACATCCAAGATTACTTACAAACAAGGTCCGACTCAAGAATTTAATCCATGAGCAACTATATATATTTCGAGCGTACAAGACTTGTGTTCTACAAAAATTACATACAAAATTACAATTTCTCATTTCCAGGGAGAGGTGACAACACTACGACTCTGCTCCTGCTTGGATACACTATCAAACATTCATCTCACAAGGGGAACAAGGCAGCATTAAATTGTTCTTCTAGATTATAGAATAACTCAAGTAGTGGCCCGAATAAATATTATTACTTCATACTTAATCGTCTAAAAGTTCAGATTTTTCTCAATCAATTTTGTCAAGCAGACCATAAGATCACTCCATGGAATTCTCCAAAGAATCCAACTTGAAATATGAGAAGGTAAAAATAGAATACGAGGTAACATCGATGAGCTGAAATACCTCAAGTTCAGGATATTTCATCCCTTTCAACAAAACCTTGGAGCCCTTCATCGGAATTTCACTGTTCTCCTTACAACCTAAACACAAACCGAACCATATTAATCTTGAAACAGCAAGCCGCCAAAAGCCCAGTTCAAGAATCGAAAATCTCAAGAAGAACATGCATAAATCAACTATAGCTTACATTTCAAACTTAAATAAGCACAGTTAAAGAGGGATAACCGGAAGAATTGGGAGAGGACTGACATGTGGCGGCGCGGGAGATTGAGAGAGAACGACCATGATAACAAGAATGAGGAGCAATAAAGAGCGAATGGAAGGATGTAGGCGGGATTGTTGAACGGAGGACTTGCAGCTGCCGCCTAATCCACGGGCTACCGCCGCCGCT